>NC_051161.1:84623700-84678105 GCF_013339745.2 Dermacentor silvarum
AATCGCTGACTATCATCATCATTGTTGACTGCCTAATGAATCACCGTGGGTATGTGCCAGACACGTTTAGGCAAACAACATTTCGCCGCCACAACTTTGTGTTATGTTGGACTACTATAAGTAAATAGGAAGTGGCGAGACTACTTTGGTACACACAAATATAACTAACACCTACTTTATCACCCAGTGTTCTATTGAAATTATGCGCCAAATTGAGCAGGGCGAGTACCGAAAAAAAAAAGAAAGTGAAATTTCACTGGCATTCAACGTATCACTCGGGCTTCTTGTTCTTACTATTGATTTACTGACCCGCCGGGGTAGCTTAGCGGCTATGAACCACGTGCGCTGCTAAGCACGAGGTCGCGGGATCAAATCCCAGCCGCGATGGCCTTATTTCGATCGCGGTGAAATGCAAAAAACGCCAGTGTGAGATGTATTGGGCGAACGTTAAAGACCTCCAGGTGGTCAAAATTTGAGGCACTACGGGCGTGCCTCATAATCATGTCGTGGTTGTGACACGTAGCACCTAGGAAATTATTTTTACTAATTTGTTTATGCTAGAATACTTTTTCTTCTTCTCTTAAGAAAGGATTTTCACATTCTTTTACAGAGCGAAGACCTGCCGCATCTATACGGTAATGTTTTATAAACCTACTATCGATTTATAAGCCATAGAAAAAAAGTATTCCGAAACTGCATTCCGAAAGTTTGGCATTACAATAAATACTGAAGATATTGGTACGGTAGGAAAGCAGACAATGTCGACGACGGAGAAGAGGACGAAGTGCTGTTCGTGGAAACAGCCTCTCTGTATTCTCAACTGCTGTTTCCACGAACAGCAATAACAATATGCTCTCCTTTGGGGCGTCTACATTCGGTTTTATCCGCACCAACGTGTGCATGGCCATCTGCGAATTCCTTTGCGACACAAGGAGAATACCTGGTTAACTTACTGATTTAATAATTGATACTTCACCAAGTTGTAATTTGAATTTGAGAACAATTTATTACCTTCAAATTTGCCATACTTTCATACAGCACACGTTTTCTTCAAAGAAAAATGTATAAAATCCGTTCGTCTACTTTAATTTCTTATATAATTTGAACTTTACCCTGATATATACTTTTTCTCCCAAGCTTTATCGCCCTCCATCCGTTTGGCCGCCGGCTTCTTGGGTAATGCCCGTATAGTGGGTACGCGCCATCATACAGGGGGCAAGCAAACAGGCAAGACTTTTCTTGCTTCCGGTGATTATCATATTCCACGCCGTGGGTTGCGCCATTTCACGTTGACCTAATCAACCAACCCTGAGGACTCTGTTTTCTTCATACCCAGCGGTCTAAAAACCAAAAAAGAGACGAATATGTCCATGCCTCAGGCCTATTTTTTTCAGCCGTACGACAGCAAGTCTATGAGGGCTATGCGGTCCGGTTTTCAAGGTGCCCAGCCACAGCAGACACCTTCGGCAAGGATGGAGCAAAACCGGGCTGCCGCCACTGCTAATCCAGGTAACGGCAGTAACAGTGCGTACCTGTTTTATTTTACCAGCGAAGCGGTTAAGGGAAGTTTCAAAGCCGTTTTCGTGCGACGGAGAAAGGCCGGCCTGCAGCCGCGTGCTCGTTATTAAATGCCATTCAAAGAACAGTCGCAATGCCAAGTTTTTGCGTTGAAACGTCATAAAGTGAAAAACTACGAGGACGCCTAAGCTTCGCCTTTAAGAGTCGAACGCGAAAGCATTCAAAGGTCCCTGACTGCTTCTTACGCTTCCCGGCAACTGCAGCTGATGTAATCGTAATGTTTATTAGGAAACACTTGCGGCGTACGCTATGCACGAAGGCGATCTTTCTAGTAGAAACGCGGCCTCTTGCATGGGCTGGTCCCGGAGGTAGTGCACAGCCATGCCAGAAAATTGCATAATTTTGAGGTTTGTCTTATTCTTTCCCACTTTTAATATTTCAGTCTGAGAATGTTTAATATAAAAGGCATGTGCTGTCGGTGTGTTGTTTCATTCTCAAAGCTGTCATTCTCAAAGTTCCGAGGAATAACTTTGTCAAGAATGTAAGACCAGGTATGAGCAACTTTAATGATAGAATGTGGTGGCAATATGACCCTCATATACAGCATGTCATGTACCAAGGCGTCAATATACATAAATAAGTACATACGGAAAATTTCCTCATGGGCAACTCCGCCGACACCGGATTTTCTGCGACAGCGGGCCCTTAACGCTGTCGCGTTAAAATCACTCTGCGTATATCTCATTACAATGGGCGACAACCTATGCGCAGTTTTAATAACCAGTAATCCAAAATGTTTGTATCTCACATCGAGTTTTACGGGCTCCACGCTGCAAGTCAGCTGGGACTTTGTATGATTACGGCGGTGCAACCTGACGGCTTGGTGCTGCAGTGCAGCCCGCGTGGCAACCATTGCAAAGAACAGCCGGCAAATACACCCCTAGTACTCCCGAAAGGTGCCAGAACTCTCCTATATAGTTTCGCTGTCTTTGACATATCAGTTGCTGAGATAAGCATACATCCGCAGTAGCTCAATCTTGGAAAGTTTTTTCATTGTTCTTGCGAAGCATATATGCAAATAGATATAGTAACAACTATGTCGCGCCATAATCAACCGCACAATCTCACTGTCACTGCAATGCCTGATGTCAATTCAGGTCTTATTTGGGTAACGTCATCGGACTAACCTTTACGAGTTTCGTTGGACTCTTGTATAAATATAGGCACAAAGCATTTGCGCACATTTTCTTTTCGCTTGTATAGAATCTGCTAAGGTCGTGTCTTGGAACTTTTCATTTAACGTGTGCCTACAGAGCCCAACAATATTGTCTTGCAATATTCTGCATCTTTTTTTTTTTTCAGCACTAAAAGTTCCCTAGAGGAACATATTTCGATCGAGCTGTATTTTCAATTTATGCAGAGCTATTAGGTTTGATTAGTTGCGAGAACCATCCACAGCTCTGACATTGTGGAGCTGCTTGTCTTCCATAAAATTCTTCGACGTCTCCACAATTTAAAGCTGACCTGGCTTGAGACAGGAGTATGAAAGTGCGTTCTCCTATTTCGCGGGACATAATCGGGTAAAAATCTATGGAATATTGAGCCTGACCATAGCTGACATTGCATTCACAGTTGAAAAAGCATTAGATGAAAAAGGAGCTATGATATGCAATGTTACAATAATAATGACGAAATACAGTAACTACGCACCTGCCTCAGCGAAAAGCGACATTCTAGCTTTCCAAATTGGTAATCGTCTCGTCATTCACCAGCAACAGAAGCAAGAGCCTCGCCCTGGCCACGCGCGCTGGCACCTGTCCCGGGGAACGTTGTGCATGAAACCGCCGATCGAGAACCCAGCGCTCCGTGCACATCATCCAGCACGGGCCAGGCTTTGCCCTTCTTGGCTGGCAACTCCACGTCCACTCCGGATGATGGCGGATCGTTCGAGTGCAGCAGCGCGGCGCCGTACTGGATACCGGACGAGATCAGGCACTACTTCGTGCACCGGCACCCGTTGGCGGGAATGGCTGGTGGCGACGACACCAGCAGCAGCCGGAGGACGGACTGGGCGCTGCGCGAAATTGGCTGTGAACGGGAGCTCCCCACGGACGAACGCAGCGACTGGTCCAGGTTAGCCTATCGCACATCACTTCATTCTCGGCTCCCGGTGCTTGAGGTGAATTTTATTTCGATAGCAATTATATGGACACTTTGGGCGAAATTCCGCCGTCACCGTGAGGTTCTGTATAAAGTCCACGGGTGATAAAATCTCCGGGGGGAGGGGGGGGGGGGGACGTTCTGCGCCTCGAGTGGCCGCTCGCGCGGCTGTATCTTGAAAAGTCATCTCCGGCGGCGGCGGGTGCAGAGTCCGCCCTTCCTGAGTTTTCGCGGTTAAGATCGCGTTGATGCGAGCACCGGCAATTCAGTAGCAGCTCAATTCGCTCGCTGCTGCTGCTGCTGCTGCTGCCCTGATACACTCCAGCGTTTTGACAGCCAGTTTCCGTGGTCATCGCGTAAAATGCGTTCATGTTTGCTTGTGCGTGCCTGACACCATGCTTGTTAATCTAGTAAGTATGCCTATGTTTACAAATTTTTGCGGCCGATAAATCGACAATGCGTACTTTGTATAACTGTCCACTAATTTGCTATCGCAATCGATGACTGGCCTTTCGGGCGAAACTGCGACTATTTTACAGCGAAGCTGTTAAGGGCTCACTCTTAGATGGCCGCGTCCGGATGCAGAAAAAAACTCTCATTGGCCGCATGCTGTATGTGCGAGTGAAAGCACGCAAGGGCAAGGGACGCACGCTTTCACGCGGAGCGAACGCATGGCGGAGAGCAAACGCGACTTCCCAGTGGAAAGAAGCGGTGGGCGAGGAGGGCTTCGAGGCACCCTAGACTGTGCGTGTGTGTGCCCGCTCTCCCACTGCGGCGCATGCGCACAGCCCTGCCGGCCTCTGCCGTCTGTGCCGCGGACTCTCTCTGGGCTCTCGCCCGCCTCTCCCCTAACAGTGTCGACAATGTCGTTGAGCCGTTCCGTCACGTAGACATCGCCCTAGCGCTCTTGTCAGCTGCCCTTACGACTCGCCATGGCCCGGCCGCGTGCCCTTCGTTTGGAGGAACAACGCAACGAGTGATGGGCAACTGGCGACTCAACCTCCCACGCGAAAGGAGGACAGCGGGAAGGCAGCGCGGGAGGGAGGGGTTGCGGCTTCTGCTCTGCGACCAACTTGTACTTTGCGCAGCGCCGGGCGGTCGCGCACACCGTATCTTGAAAGCGATCTGCAGCACGGCTCCTACCTTTGTATACGTGCTTTCGCCGCTTAGTTTCCGTTGAAGCGATATACCGCATGAACCTTCGCCCGCTGCTTCTGGCGCGCTTGCTCACGCCAGCGTATTGACAGCGGTTGTGTGCGGTCACACAAACAACGCGCAGAACTGTTGTCGACGGCGGCGGCGTTTTGCCCGCATTCGCACCGAACGCGCGCGGCGTTGGTTACGTGTTTATGAAGAACGTGCCAACCTTTGGCGCACACCCTATGGCGGTGTACCGTAGGGACCACAAGGCCATGGTCCCTGTGGTCACTAAATAAATGAAAACCAATGGATCATATATATTTCTCATTCTTTAACAGTTTAGATAACCGGTTACACCATCACATATTAATAGTAATAATTGGAAATACATAATTCCCAGCATATAGTACAGTTTCGCTGGTCTTCCAACTCCACCCCAGCGGTAGGTCTGACAGTTTTTGTTGGCAGAGCTCGGAAGACGAGGTCACGAGAAAAAGACGTACATGTGCGCATTTCTATGATTGCGGTCTTATACATAATTTTTCCACGCCACTGACCAACCGCAATTATACTTAGATACCCACTTCAGTAAATAACAGACTGCACCTTTTCTCGCTTTGAAGGAAAAGTTATCCATCCACCTAGCTGTAACGCATTGACACAGATAGATCGCTATGTGGAACCAAAGCCGTGTGGGACCTTCGAAAGCAAACTTCGCAGCTTAGCGCAGTTCATCGTTCGGATATCCATCGTTTTGAACTGTCAAATAATTCTGCGGTCATGTGCTGACTTTTCTATGCATGTAGTGCATCTTCCTCTGTTTCGATTCGAGGGCGAACCTTCTCAAGTATACTGCGGAGTTTGTTTTTCGACGAAGACGCGTGGTCTTGCCTTTCCACCGATATGCTGCTGCCAAGCGAATAAAATCTAACCATGATGAAAGCTGCTCCACCTTGAGGATTTCAGCAGAGTCAGTTTGCAAAAACCTTTCGTGTGCTCTTTCCAGCGTCCGAGTCCGTCCCAATATTTCTTATGCGCGTTGACATTTTGTGCTCACAAATGCGTCAAGGAAGGCGGAAACTACCCCTTGGCGAA
Organism: Dermacentor silvarum; assembly: GCF_013339745.2. Lineage (NCBI taxonomy): Eukaryota > Metazoa > Arthropoda > Arachnida > Ixodida > Ixodidae > Dermacentor > Dermacentor silvarum. Next base: position 84,629,614 of record NC_051161.1, read on the forward strand.
TATCGTACAGAAGGAGAGCAGAGCAAAGCCATTATGCGATAGGAATGAGAGAACACAACACTGACGAGCCGGCAGGCATCAGTGAGAGGTCATAGAGACAACATCGAAATTATTTAAGAATACCATTTGCTCTAGGTTTTAGGTATACATTCCGTGGAAAGAAAACTATTGTTAAAGTTGTTAAAGATGTTAAAGTTGTAGAAATTAATAGTTACAGCTAGCTTAAAAGTTTAAGTTTTGCCCGAAACGCGAACCATCAATTGCGATAGCAAATTATTAGACAGCCGTACGAAGTAAGGATAGTAGTCTTATCGGCCGTATAAACTCGCAAACACGCACTTACTAACTAAATAACAAGCATGGTGCAACGCGCGCACAGGCAAACATAAACACATCTCATTTGATAACCGCCGACACTAGCTGTCAAAACGCTGGCGTGAGGAAGAGCGGCAGCAGCAGCGAGCAAATTTACCTTCGTACTGCTTCTCACTTCAACGCGAACTAAGCGCACATGAAACTATCAGGCCTCGGACACCTAGACTCTCTACTCATCGCAGATCGCTCTCAAGAGGGCCGTGGTGCCGCGCGTACGCAACTGCCCGCGGAGTAAAACGAGCAAAAACACACGTGAGTCTATCTCGTGACGCGCAGCATTCGTCGCGTTGCAGTCGCACGTCAAAGCTTCTAAATAGGGATATAGTAAGCCTATAAATTGTTTATAGACTTCTTGTAGGCCACTTTACCTTGCCTTTTAGGCTAATGAAGGCTGCATGGCGTTTAGGGAAAAGTCCGTTACAAGATTTTTTTTTCTGTGTTGCATTGGGGTCCGTATACGTCCAAGTCGGTTGTTTGCAGGAAGTGTACAGACGTTATTCAACAAAACCTATTTAAGGCAGTGAATTCACAGTCTCTCTCTGGACAACGAACAGCCTTCTCAAGAGACGTTTATCGACACATTATTGATTGTTTGAGCGCCGCTTATTGAGAGAACTTCACCTAGATTTCTTTGAGCCAGATTCGCCGCGGAACAGCCAGTTTCACGGCAGCATTATGCGTTACCTTTGACAGGGAATGAATAGCGATTTCCTATATGTAACAAGCAACAAGGAATAATTTAATTTTTGTCTTGCATTACATCACACGGGGGAGCAAATGCCACACTATATACACCAATTGTGTCTAACTTTCTTTGGGCCCTCCTTAATTGTCGATATAACATACAAATTTCATACCAGCACCATGTCTTGCTGTAAGTGATAGCGACATGACACAACGCCATCACAGGTGGACCGCGGAGTGCTTCGGCACCGGGAAGAACGCCGTCGCAGCGATCGTTGCTACAGCCACGGCTGTGATTTTGCTGCTGGTCCTTGTGCTGTTGGTGGCAGACTTGCCACGCACCGGGCCAGGAGTTCCCGCTGCGGCCGCGCAGCGCAATGACGACTCAGCGGGAGCTCACCACAGTGAATTCCAGCTGCCGTTGCCAAAGGACGACCTCGATAAAGACTACCCAGACCGGAACAAGGCCGATAGCGCGTCCATTAACCAGGAAAGGGACGAGAACGACCCCGACGAAATTCTCGGCAATGACGAAAAAGGAGACGCCCCAGCGATGGCTTCTGGAGGCTCGCGAGCGAAGGGGAACGCGGCATCAGCGTCCGGGGAAGCGGTCGAAGAGCCGGAGGAAGGCGCTCGGTCAAGCTTCCACGGATCGGTGAGTAAATTTCACACGATTACCATTTTTCACATACATAGCACTAGCAGAACATGCATCGTTCAAAGCGCGTCGTTCAGTCCTTTGAACTTGCGACAGCTCGCTCGAAGCACGTAAAAGTGAGCCTGGTATTCATCACTCGCTATCTATCATGAAGTTTCTTACTAAAAAATAATATCATAAGAAGCCAACAAGCAAAGACGCCAAGGAAAACATAGGAGAAATTACTTGTACTTAGCAATTGAAATAAAGAAATGATAAATTAACGGAAATGCAAATGGATGAAAAAACAACTGGCCGCAGGTGAGGAACGAACCGAAGTCTTCGCATTACGCGTGCGATGCTCTCACCATTGAGCTACCGCGGCGCGTATTCCCACCCACTTTCCGGGGTATTTATGTTTTACAACTAACCCTGGGAGCGTTAGGCAGCGCCACCACTCACAAACCTAGGCGGCGGATGTGGAACATTTTTTCTGCCGCAGGCGTCACGAGTACGTAATCTTTTTGGGTGAAGGCAACTGGTCAATAAACCCACATATGCTACCTCAAGGCATCAATGTTGCCGAATTCGAGCCCTTGTTATGTAATGAACGAAAAGAAAGGGTACCGAGGGGCTCAATTTTTATTAATCATATGATAAGAAGCCAACAAACAATGACACCAAGGAAAACATAGAGGAAAGTACTTGATTCAGCCGCTCTCAGCTGCTGCTGGCTGCTGCGGTCGTGTGCAGGCTTTACCTACCTACAAATTTAACGATGAGCGCCCGAAGTCACGCATTTTTATGACTAAAACTGAAAGTCTTGATTAACAAAAAACTTATAAAGACACAATGAATGCCTCAAAACAGCCTGTTGAGGAAGTAAATGGTGACGCCGGTCACATATTGGAGATCCCCTTCAAGCTGGACGACCCAGCATTTGATGAAGTCGATGTGCACATACAAGAAATCCTTGAAGATGAGTTTATTCAAGAAGCACTGCAATCGGGCATGGACCTGAGGCAGTACTCGCTTCAGGTTGAAAAAGACCTCAAAGAAGTCGAGAATGCTTCCATCTAAGACTATATCAAGGAGAGTGTCAACATTGCAAGTCTTCACAACCAAACAGGCTTCCATGCGGCTCAGAACAATACTGCACCAATACGACACGCGTAGCGCTTATGTTTGTATATTTAATACTTGGCTAAAGTTAAGTGAAACACCCTGTATATTATAATATAATGTTATTATATATAATCAAGTGCCAAGTCGGCCATGTGTCTGGACCTAATATTTTGACTAAATTTAAGATCGCGGCGTTATTCAGGGTTTATTTTAAATCAACATTTAAATATTACTTCTTGCTTACTATGCTAAGACTGTCTTACGTAATTGTATGATATTGTTTATTACCTGTTTGAATGCACATTCTACTTACGCCCAGTAAGCCACAACCACTGGTTTTGGCTTCTAAATGGTTCGTTCGTGTTTTTTGCTTATTGAAAGGAGAGCAAAAATTAAATTAACATCAGTACAATAAAACTGTATTTTGTTACTATAGATAATTTCCTAATGTTTGACGTTGTTAACCGAGCTGCAGAGGATATCAGTACATTAGCAAAACTGAACTCAGACCGTGCACTCAGCAAGCCTGGCAGTACCCTTTATCACGCTGGCTAAGTTACGGAACGCCAATTGTAACAGCACTAGCATCCGTGCAAATTGTTATCCATGCCTGTGGTAAGAAAACGTCAATGACGAATGGTAACACGGTGAATAGCAGCGATCTTTCAGCATCTGATCTTGTCTTTCGTTATTTTCAAATCGCCACGAAATGCCTATACAACTTATAGCGCAATGCTAAAATGTACCAGCTAAGTAGAGGATCCGGCATACTGACTGCAGCTTGGTTAGTTCGTGTGAGTATTACTGCCGGTAAATGGGCGGGTATGCAACAGCACACGCGAAGAAAAACAATCACGCATTCACGGGCGGCAGTCCTGTATTGGTAGGGACCGGGCACGACTACTAAATATCCTTGCTCTTTATTTAAAACAGTTGGTTAACGTTGGCACGAATAGAAGTACACATGCGATTGGGTAGAGCGTCGCGCTTCGCTGCTGGGGGACGGAGGTTCGATCCACCATCGGGCACAAAATTTAAAATGGTGACGGAGTTGATGACACGGAGACGACGACGGCAGCATGGCCGAAATGTTGTGACAGTGAGGAAATCGCAACGTGTTGACGACACGACGATGGCGCCTACGGCGTTCGTATGACGACGACAGAATGACGACACCTAAATTGACGACGGCGGCATAACAACGGCTGTACACCTGCGCTTTAATCTTCGCTTGTTTATTCCACAGAGGCCACATAATTGTTCCGGCCGTTCGCCTTAAAATCATGCAGGTTCCACTCACTGTGATAGTTGGTCTAAGCGAACCTGAAGTCGTCAGGGGGCAAGACGAACTGGTGCATCTCGACGAGCGGTGCGCGTTGGACTTCGGCAACGTACGCGCCTCGCAAACATCCGCCCAGGCGGCGCAGAAACGCCGCGCACCGCCACCCACCGACCACTGCCAACTAAAGTTTCACAAGCCGAAATGCACTTGATCGATAGGGCGATCGTCTCGAAGGGCTATAATTGGCACTCGGCGATGAACGTGCCCACCTACAACTCAGTCGCGAGAGAGCACGGGGCCGCCGCATCGGCAGATTTGCGTAGGCAGAGGAAGTCCGGCCATCCGACCGCCAACCACCACAAAAACGGGCATGAGAGCCCAGAAAAGATATTCGCTTTGAAAGTTGTCATGGCCCACATTCGCACTAGCAGCCGAGCTTGAATTGTCGGGCGCATCGAGGAACAACATCGCAATAGCCCCGCATGCCGGAAGTGCACCTTCACTGTTCAACCCAATTGCGCTGGAATGAAAAGGGCGCTTGTGGTATCGGTGAACATACGCATTCATTGGCACGTGTTTCGTAAAGGGTTTAATCAGGTGCTGCTTCAGTTGACTTTTTGGCGAGTCAATACGGGTCATATGAAAGTTTTAGAGTAGCGCAATTACCGAGGAGCAAGAAAACAGACATTACAAACGTATAGGTAACGCCTTTTGGTTCCGCTAATGTTGCCTTTTCATTTGTGCTTAAGCTGCGCTTTCAGTTTTTTTTTTTTTGTTAAATATGCAGCGTTTGTACTTGACCTCCATGTTTTAAACGAGTTCCAAGAGACGTATTCGCACAACCATGTCATCCGAATGAAATATAATCACATATACATGAATACATGCGCCACCATAGTTGCGCTCCCTGGGAATGAATTCGAGAGCGTAAATGAAGACGATGGTCGGCAATTGAATGCACTTAAATTTTAATATGCAAATGTGCGCATTATGCAAGTATATGTGTGTTTTCTGCTGTCGCATGTATGCTTCAATGGCCAATTGTGTTATCCCCATGTTTCTTCTTAGAAAATTATTTTCTCTGCTGAATATTGTGCACAGCAGGCTAAAGCATAAGCGAGGTCAAAGAAAACAGAAATATTTATGGTTTCAAGCAGCGTTAACTCATATATTCATTTTTATGTATGCTTATGTAGGCTTAGGATGCATATTTATTTCTGTCGTGTTGCTCAACCTGCTTTACTGATCTGCCTTCCCATCCACAAGCAGTGTTTGCTTAGGCGCGGCAGTAAATGTGTATTTTATTTGATCCGCAATATATATAATGTCACCGTTGAACGATTATTTTGTTGTTTTTCAGATGCAGCCAGCATGCGGAAGCTCAGCATTCGCACTTTGCCCCGCTGGGCATTCCGAATACTACTACAGTGGCTCAGTCAACGCTTGCGTGCCAATTACCGCCGACATGGTGGGCCTTTGTGCTCGGGGTAGGAACCGCTTCTCTTCGATGGAGACCTGCCGACGAAAATGCACTGACGGCGAAAATATCACGGCTCCCGAGTGCTACCAGAGGGCCATATTCGAGGAATGCCAGAGGTGAGTTTTAAGGTAAAACTGGGAACTGTACGCCAACCCGAAGTACAGAAATATAAGATTAGGTTGTGTAGCCCTCTTAGCGGTTTTTTTTGTGTGTGTATGTGGAGCTAGGCGTGCAATGGGTGTAGTCATAAACATCCGCGGTAGCTCAGTGGCTATAGTATACTGTGGTGAAGCACAGTGTGTGTGTGCGTGTGCGTGTGCGTGCGCGTGCGCGTGCGTGTGCGTGTGCGTGTGTGTGCGTGTGTGTGTGTGTGTGTGTGTGTGTGTGTGTGTGTGTGTGTGTGTGTGTGTGTGTGTGTGTGTGTGCGTGTGTGTGTGCGTGTGTGTGTGTGTGTTTAGATGTAGGTGCAAGGCTATCTGAAGCCCCAGATTGTCAAAATTATAGCGGAGCTCGGCACTATATGGTGTCTCTCATAGCCCCACAATTGCGCTGGGACGTTATAACCTATGAATGAATGAATGAATGTCGTCATCATCGTCTTTCGCATATTTTTCCGTCACAAAGAGAGACAGACATTCATACCCCTGAAAGTGCATCAACGCTAAGAGTGCTAACCGCATCAAAACCATGTGTGCTCTTTGTTCGTCCGGTCTGGTAGCGTTGTTTTCATTTAACCGCCTAATACTTCTTGCGTGTTGTGACAGGAGAGACGTTGTGAAGACCTGGTGGTACTCCGACGGCCGGATGTGCCGCCGCTGGCATTTCCCTCGTGGCCTTTGCCCGTCCGGAGGCGCGCACGTCTTCCACACGTCAGCAGACTGCGCTCGAAAATGTGCCGACCGCCGACATCCCTGCCGAGTGCCGAAGACCGTGCAATGCAACGCCACTTACTTGCGGTTCGCTTACTTTGCTGACGCTGTCTCGAAGCGCTCTCGATCCAGACGGTGCCGACGGGTGCCCGCGGCTGGCGGCGACAAAACTCACCTGTGCCTAACCGGTGCGAACCGGTTCCGCACGATGGACGCCTGTAAAAAAAGCTGCAAGCGTGCTCGAAATTAATGTGCATTGGCACGTCCGGTAGAGAAATATTTCGATTAAATACGTCTGATATTTCAAATGAAGTTGAGTGCAACTTTTCCACCGCATGCCGACACAGTATAGTTCGGGGTAGCCGCGAATATATTGGCAAGTATCTGGAGCCAGAGCATATTTCATTCGAGACATTGATTCAACAATAGATGAATACGCAATGCTCAAGTGTAACGTTGTTTTCTTTTACTTATCGTGATATTCCTTTTCACCTTGACGGTCGCTCTTTATCAATGGTGACATATAGTGTGCTTGCAACGGCGACACCAATTCCATACGCCGACGTCCGTAGCGCGTTTTATATGCTTAACGCAAGTGAAACAACGATAAATAGACTATATTTTGACTAAAGGCGTCACTGAGTGGCCTTGCTGTCTGTGGGCGTCACCTGTTGTTCTTGTTGACATGAAGGATGGCATGCTGACGCTTTTGCGTTGACTACCGACACGTGAATGAAGGAATACATGAATAAGTATACTTTTAGGGAAGGGAGGCCGGCGACCTAAATGAGGCGCGGGGTAATTTGGGAACAAATGGGAGAGGTGCATCAGTGCACCTTTCAGTTTTGTTTGTCGCGTCCAATTTGTAAGCAAACTCTCTCGCGGAAAGTGGGGTTTCTTGGCGCGCCTGTGGTCCACGAGTGTTGTAGAATGTTGTCGGCGCTAGCCAGGCGTGATTGCCCAGTAACGGGCGAATGCGCGGCCGGTCCTACAGGAGCTATTTTATGGCTTGCCTGACGGTGGCATCACCACAGTACGGGCATGGGTATGAAATCACGCGAGAGGATGTCCACTACTTGCCACGTATTCATGAATCCTTGGTCTGCCTGCATAAAGCCGAGCGCTTCTCGTCCTTACAACTTCGCTCTGGGTATTCGCAGATCTCTGAGGATATGATAAATCGTAAAAAAAGAAAGCCTCCTGACACGTGACCACCTCTATCAATTCAAGGTTATGCCATTCGGCCTCTGTAATGACACGGTTACCTTTAAACGTATGATGGGCTCCCTGCTTCGCGGTTTGAAATGATCCAATTTTCTTTGTTATCGGCCTTGCAAGCCATCTTACTCGTCCGTTGGCCCTTCTTGCTGTTTTTTTTATTCGCCGGCCGGCGACTTAACGCGTCCCAACGCCGCTTTGGTCGTTGTCAAATTACCATTGTTGGCCAACTTATCAGTGCCGCCGTCGATCAACCTGACCCTGACGAGATTCGTGCTCTCAAGAACTTTCCCGTGCCGTCTTTCGCCGCAGGCAGGAGAAGCTTCCTCTTATTTCGGCCGTTTCATCAATAATTTCGCCGACATCGCTCGCCCACGAACCAATTTATTCAATAGACCCGTTCCCGTCGCATGAGAACGTCAAACTTCAAGCCAAAATCTTTTTAACTCTGTTTCATTCGCTGACGGCTGCCCATATTCCTGGCTTACTATAACCCATCTGCCACTACAGAACTTCACAGGGTGGGCAAAGACCAAGGAATAGCAGTTGTTATCGTTGCGCAGCTCAACACGGAGTGGTGATATGAAATTTTTGTCACCCACCAAGAGAAATTTTGCTATCTCAGAAAGTGGTTGTGTGCATTAGCTTCCGGCAGTAGAACCAAATTGCCGGAACCAGGGAACCTCTTCACTTACCGCCTTCTTGTCCCGAATTGTTGATGACTTTCTCCACTCCTCTTCTGCCGAGCACAGCCGTTCCACAAGCCGCTGCTGCGACAATATATTAGGCAGGTTGGGTTGCAAGGATCGAAGTAAATATTAAATGTGAAATCCCGGATGAGTTCAAGTGGCTGTAGTAACCGTGTCCACATGACGAGGTCTCGATGCGATAAAAGGGACACTACGAAGAAAGTGTTCAACGTAAGAAGAAAACTGAAATGCACGAAAAGTACGAAGCTTACACGTAAGTTCGGCACTTGCACCATTAAAGTTTAAAAGGAAACCGTAGGATGGAGCGAAATAATCAAGCTTTCCAATCTGTCCCGCTATTTTATTTTGTAGGAGAAGTTTCGTAATGTATTGTTTTGTTGTAATCCATACCAATGTGCAATATTTATTGTGAAATATTAAAAGAGCATGATAAGATCACATTTAATCTCGCATTAAATTCGACATACTGTTCACTCTCGTTTCGCTATATTTTATTTTGGTGGTATTTACAGTTCTGTCAGGGCAGCGGGCTGAATTCTGGGCCATTCGTAAAACGTAGTTGAAACGGTTCGGAGCGGTTGCATACGTAATTTATTTCAGAGGCTGCAATTGTGTCACAAACGTGAAAGTGTCATCACACATTACTTTTAAAACGCCCCCCATTTCCCCTCATTGTTAACTTTGCGGCCTACAATTGTTTTGAAACGTAAAAAAAATGTTTTTTTACAGAGGCTGGATTTTATCCAGATATATTTAGCTGCCCTACCTGTAAAATACTGTGCCTGGCGTCTCGGGTGCTTGTTAAAATGATTAGCGGATGCCATGCTTTGAAGCTGATAGATAAACCAGCTCTCAGGAAGAAATATATGAACACAGGCAATGGTAATACGCGATAGAAATGACAGTAAAAGAGAGAGAGAGAGAGAGAGAGAGAGTAAAGTCGGGTTTTCGCTTCAATGATGATGATGATGAGTTAATGTCATCCCCTTTGAAATGGGGCGCTGACAAATAGTCTCCTAGGCCGCTTCTCTACCACTGTGGAGCGCCACCTACCGAAACGACCACGACTCAGTCTAAAGGCGTCGATCAGCGACAAAAGCGTTCCTATTGTCAAAAGATAATGGCTCGAGCACACCAGCGAATGCTTACTGCTAGTGACATCGCACGGAACAGTCGCACCCAACAGTGCTTGCTTGTTCCTCACCTGTGGCGTGTAACCACTACGCGGGAATGGCCAAGAAGCAAAGCCACTTTTTCAAGAAGCCGGCGGTTAAAGGTTAAAGGGAAGGGGGATAGAGAGAAACGTAAACGAGAAAGTAAATCAGGGAGAAGTATAACGTTTATGATAATTAGGAATTGGATTTACGGAACAGTGCAATACCTATTGCGCCAGCTTTCGCGTCACTTCTTCACGTTATGATGACGATGATGATGATGAGCCTTCAAAATATGGCACGTACCTGCAGCGAGGAATGGGCCAAGAATCGGGCGGGGGGTGGGGTGATCACACTAATGGCATGAATGGGCAATTAACAAATGTGAAAATTGTGCGAACAAACTAGAACCAGTTGAACGGGCGATGGCAATAAACAATAAGTTATGGACAAAACTTCAACTTTGGCAAAAAATGCGAAAGTCTAACAGTTCCCAATCGCCAAGGTGCATTAGCATAAATGTTCAAACATGACTTTAGTCTCTCTAGCTTCTTCTTTCTGCTGTAGGCCCCAGGCAAATAACGTATGAAAACAAGTTTTCAGCGAAGCACATATAGTACATGCTAATAATACATGGGCGAATATGTATTGGGCCGCGTTCGTGCAAGGCTATAGTGATTTCTCTGCATATATGCATTTAGCGATGGGAACTTCGCACCGCGTCACAGGATTATCCCCTTTAGTATTGAAAACGCTATGCGTTTGGCACTGCACGACAAGAGTTCCATTGTTTTATCGCACTTTCTGCTATGAAGCTTTCAGGCCGGCTTTGCACTCTTCCTACCTTCATTGTGCCAGGCACATTACAATATTACGTAGTGGCCATTTGTACCAGGAGGCATATGGTGTGACAGAGGCATCCGTACGGTATCACCGTACTCTGCATAAAGGTGACACAGAGTAAGCTGCTTGAGGCCAATGGACGCAATGGACGTCTTTTTTGTAATTCCGGGAATCTGCAGAGCAACAAACGGTTTAGGCAGAACCCATGGGGGTATTATCGGAATACAGTTGGGAGAAACAATATGCCTCAACTGCAGCCTTCGTCATACCACATATGATCGTCACACGGCAGTTTAAACTAGACTATAGGCCAACGTTACAGCAACTGCCGCAGAACTTGCTGCTATCCGCGGGGCACTTAGATTTCTCTCCAAGGAGCCTCCTCGCGCATGGACGATATTCTGCGATTCCAAACCAGCTCTTCAAACCATTGACTATGTTCTCAGGCGGGGCCCGTATTATTCAATGGCTATAGAAATCGCAGAGCTTCTCGACCATGCAAATAGAAATGGCCATATTATAACCTTTCAGTGGATACCTTCACGCTGTGGTGTGCTAGGGAATGAACGGGCAGACGCTGAAGCGAAAGCTGCTTTAAATAATGCGACAGAAGTACGCATTCCGTTCTCACGGACAGACACGAATGCCCTACTTCGTTGCGTAAAACGCAATTGTACGTTGGAGCACTGGACCCAACCAGATCGTCAACACAAGCGAGTGCATAAATGGGGCCCAGAAATGAAATACCGCATTTCTCACAAGCTCAAAAGAAGCCAAACAAGCACGGTGCACCGGATTCGCCTTGGTGTCGCATTCACGAATCACTATAGACATATGATCGGTTGCAGTGACACTAGCCCCAATTGTGAATACTGCCAGGTACCAGAAACACTTGATCATATATTTTGCGTTTGTCCCGCGTACGCGCAAGAACGACAGAAACTGGTCTCTTCAATTGCAGAAGTCGATAAGAGGCCCCTATCAGGCCAGTTTATTTTAGGTCCTTGGCCCAATGCAAACAGTGCAGCCCTGATAACTAGTGACGCTTTAGTCTTTCTACAAGCCACTGGGCTGGACACACGGCTTTAGAGATGCCACAACGTTGTAAACTTGTATACACACACCTCCTCCTCTTATTATTATTATTATTATTATTATTATTATTATTATTATTATTATTATTATTATTATTATCATCACTATCATCATCATCATCATCATCATCATCATCATCATCATTCATTCATTCATTCATTAACCCTTTTCCTCTCCGTCCCTTTTCCCCAGTGTAGACTAGCAGGCCAGAGCAAGTTACAGCTCGGGCCGACCTCTCTGCCTTTCTGTAAATAAATTTCTCTATCTGTACCCCGAGCCCTATTTTGCGGAGAAAACAATTTTCCGAACAGCTGCGAGTTATGCTTGGCCAGACTGGGTTTAAGTGGATTGTTCTTTCTGCTTTTGTCCCTTCAGATTCGCTTTTACAAACATCTGTTTGCTTTCTAATGCCGCCAATTAACGCTCTCAAGGCCAAATGCGAGCTATTGTCACGAGCGCCTCTATTGATCTCTGACTGTTGAAGGGCGGAGACTGGAACATTAGTTCGAACTAATATTCTAGTCTCCACCCGTCAACAACCAGACTCGTCTCTACCCGGCCCCACTGAGAGGAGTCTTGGTAGTGCACAACAAAGGGCACCAACGGAGGCATGGTGAACTATCGACCCATTTCAGTGCTCATAGTTTGTATTGGCACAGTAACTTCTCGCTATAACAAAATAAATACATTCCAAATGTCGCTTTAATTGAATTTTTTCTGGTTCCCGTCAGCACTATGTGCATTTCGGACTGGAGTGCTCGAGATGCAATAGTAGCGTACTCCGCTTGGTGCAGCATCAATTTGTTTTTCACCTTCGAGACAAAGAACGTTCCGACTAACTCTATAACATTATGACAACCAACAGAGGAGGCAGCTGCTCACGGTCGCGAGCAGAATTTCACCATTCTCATAATTTGTTTCAATATATGAATACGAGCTCACACGCTTTTGGCAACTTTCTGGATGTCCATAATATTATTCGTTGCACGGCGTCTTAGGCGGCAAACAGAAGACAAAAGAAAGATTACGAGTAACGGCGTTACTGGCCGTGAGATAGCGGTCTCTTGGCTTGGTAAAGGAAAAATTGTCTCAAGAACAAGACGACTACCGACACCGCTTCGATTTTTCCGCGCACTCTAGCCACAACGTCATAAATTTTGACATGTATGGGTAACTTTTTATTCGCAAAAATTGACTACGTTGTGTTCCAAGCGAGTCACAGAACAAGAATTACCAAGTGTTTAGAACTTTTACTTTACCGCCACGAACCAAATGTGAAAAATGCTCTGACATCTGTGATGTCACCCTGACGTACTCACTCTGTAATTTCAGCGCGAAATTCAAAACTTGAAAATTTGATTTTCTTTTACCCTTCTAAGTAATCCCGCTCTTCCTGCGCAATGAACTCAAGAGTTTGAAAAATACTTTATCATTCAAAATTGATTTAGTGCGTCTATGTAGTTTCCGGTTATAAATAGGGAAGTGGACAATGCAAATTTCAACGTTTGACAGGAGGAATACATGCCTACAGAGATTTTTGCCACGAATCTTTACATACTTCGCACAGTTTACTTTATTCTTGTGGCACACATTTCTCTGTATACCTTATGCTTATTTTACATTGCATGATTTTAGAAAGTCATTCATGTTCCATGTCCGCGTACAAACTTTCTGCTCTTATGAGTTTGGGCAATGAGCTAAATAAGCCGACACGCGTGCTGAAGTAAAGTGGCTCCGTCAGGACTTGTCATCTTAATTAGCCTAAATTACCATGAAAGATGCAACAGTCTTTTTGAATCACAGTGCTTTAGTACAGAAATTTTGGCAGAGCGAAATAACAGACATTTTTTACCGTCCGTGACAACGACGTCACGGACGGTATGCCCGCAGTCCGCCGTTGTCGCTTGCGTTCGATGTCTCGAATTTTCTCTGTGGCGTGGTTAGCAGCATTCGCCGCCACTGCCGCTTGCGATTCTTCGAAATCAAATTGCTTCAAAGTTAACTCTGTCCGTCACGCAAGACAATAAATGGCTGATACCCCCTTAAGCAATGGCTCATACTCCCGTAAACGCGGCCTCCCAATTACGACTACAGAAGTGAAATTATACGCTGGAATGATGAGCGGCAATGCAACCAGCTATGGAAGAAGACGACGACGACGAACGTGGGAGCAGTGGCACGAGCGCGTGCCGAGCACGAGCACAAGCGCAACCCAAGGGGTGCCAATGAGCCAGCTGTGGAAGATATGGCGACGACGCTCGAGCCAATGTTGTTGGTGATATTTGTCTGTGTACAGGCGGCTAACAGACTTTTTACAGCAAAGCGGTTAAGGGCTAGTTCACCAGGATCGTGTCCGCGTATAGAAAAAAAAAAACTGTCATCATCAGCATTGGCTCGAGCGTCATCGTCTTCTTCCGCAGCTGGCTCGTTGGCGCCCCTCAGTTTGTGCTCGGGCCATTAATTGCCGTAATTATAGCTTAAGCCTTTGGCGAAACTGCGTATAAAAGGTTCTAGAAAGCTATTCTAACTAAATAATTATAGCCTACTTAATCCGCGGGCCTCTGACAATGCTGAACTCTGTCCATGCATTCGGTTAAACTTCCCCAAGATCCATTACTATGTAATGCAGGAAGGAAGTTGCGTACACCTCAAAAAAAGAAAGGTCAGAACTTATTTAATCCGCAGTATTCTTTGCGTACTAGCTCAGTACTGTTATATTGCCCCGCGTGGTTTATGCGAAGCTACTGCATTACGTATAACACACGATACCGCACGGTTCTGAGAGGTCGTGAAGTTTGTTTTCAGATCGCGACCGCCATCTGCCCCGCAAGGAAGGTGCTCAGTAAGAATTCAGTGTTCTTAAAGGACTATAACGTATGTAGCATGTTGGTCTCTTAATATTAGCATTTTTGCGCCAAACAAACAGTAAAACATTAGTTTTGAAACCTCCGAATTACTAAACATTTCACCCAGTTGAAAAAGAACAAGAAGCAAGTTACTTCTAAAAATATACTTAGATATTTCTGAGGTTATCTTACTCAAATCCTCCCCTAATGTTCAATAAAACTTCGATATCGGAATAATGATTTCTGGTCGTGTGGGTGTGTGAAACAATCTTTACTACTGTGAATGGGGCTGCTTTCGCAACTAGCAAATGTTTTCATTTTACCGCGTGGTGTTTCACAGAGACCATCTGTTGTTCTAAAGCTCTTCTTTGTTGAAGAGCGGTAGATTTCAAAAAAAAAGAAGAAGAAAAACACAACACAATAAGAGAGAGCGTCGGGAACAGGCGGTTTCAGATCTCCGTGGGCAGCTGTGTACGAAGTCAGACGAAAGGCTTTACAAAATCATAGTTTTTTCCTTTGAGCGTCACGCAAGGCAGGATCTTTCCTTTTTCTTTTATTAACATCTCGTGCGTATCAAATATATACACGCGACAAAAATACGAAGGGATGGAAGGCAGTGCTACCAAGAAAATTTAGACAGGCAAATGACATTAAGGGAAAGAAGTGCATGGCAAAGTATTCAATGTGGAAGAACCACCTTACGTCTTTTACTAGCCTGTGCATTTCTGCCTCCAAAACTTCGGAGGAAGGACCGAACACTTAGTAATGTATCCCCTGCAAAGCCGGTGTGACAGATGCATTGACAAATTTGAAGTGATCGTTTTATCTTATGAATAGCTAAACTGGGCCCCCTCGCCAAATGTACAGCAAAAGCAATAACAGCCGCTAACCTGTACAAACAAAAAAAAGAAAGAAAAGAAAAAGACGTTTGGGAGCATATTTGCTCACCCAAGGCTGCTGGGCAACTCGAACTATTCTATATCGTTCTTCCTCGCTAAATAATCATCTAACGTATTTCTTCTTCATGAGGGCATTCTTATTTTTTGGCATGTATGTACACATTAGCGATGATATGTATAGCACACAGATTCACGACATTTAAGGTGTCGGTTTTCCACAACACTAAAATGTTTTGGTAACAAATTTTGTTAAAGCCATGGTGACGTGAGCTAATAAACTTTCTAATAGGCGTCAACTTCGGTAACACTCATGAGTCAATGATTGGTTCTTTAATCTACATCGTGTGACGCACTTAAGTAATCCTTGTGGGCTCGTTTAGGTTATCGGCAAAATACGTGAGTTGTTATTCGAAGTTGTTGTTGCCCTGGAGTGTAGCTTCCTCAGACCAATCTGAGCCAAAGTGGTTGTTTGTGCCTAATTTATAGTCGTATTGGCAATTCTCTCCTATTTAATTCACAATAGGTACGCATCAATAAAGATGATTGCTAATGTTCAGGCTGTATTCGAGAAATTCGCATTCATTTCTTTTCCTGTTGCAGTGGTACAAAAGATATGCAAAGTGTTGTAGTCGCTGTAATATTGTGCAGCAGTTTGGTTTGCCTAAACGCAGTTCAATATTCAAAGAGTGATGTAAAACAGGTAAGTTTTGCTCATGTCCTCTTCTACGAGTACACCTACACCTTGTATAAAAAAGTTGACAGTCTCTTTAGCATACGCTAAAGAGGATGAAAGCGAAAGTCTGCGCGCTCAGGAGATGTTCATTAAATTACTTTGACTTTCTCATTCCAATGCGTTGTTATTCCTAATACTTGTTTTCTCTTCACATGTAATCTTTTTCGGTCTCCTATACATCACCACTGGTTCTGCGTGGTTAATGGTACGTCAGAACAGTCGTGCCTTCTCTTTCTTGTTCGTTCGTCTACTTTCTTAGAGCGCAGGCAGAATGAGAGGCATACGGAAAGGCACATTAGACGAACACACAGCGCTAATTTTCACAAACAGATTTGTGTCCAGTTCTCGCAGGCGTACTTATACTCCTCAAAACGTCATGAGACATGTGTGCATTGCTCGGCAAATATGAACAAGACCGGGGAAACCACACGCAGACACTTTTGTGGCCACACTGTTTATTTAGAAGGGTGTTCGTGAAACTCGAAGAGAGGTAATCGAGCTCTTTTATTGATAAAGAAATTAATGGCTTACTCGCGCATGCGTCACCAAATGTGGCTACGTTCATAGCTTCCATAATCAAGCACGTCATTTCCAACTTCATTCTACACATGATACCAGCTTCTCTAATGTGTCTGAGACGTCACTTGAATTTGGGTGCCATAACGCCGGGCGGTCGTCAGACTTTTTGCCCTATCAGTCATCTAAGTGTTGCGCCTTAATAAAACTTGATGTTCATGATTTCACAACTTGCACTATATAGGCTGAATTCAGAATAATGCACTGAATTCTAAGCGAAGGTGTACTTAGTATGGCATATCAAGTGTGGACTACGGCATATCAAGTGTGCGGCTGTTTTAATAGCTCTGTTCGTATTTCATCCTGGCCTCATGCAGCTTAAACGCTTACGCAAAGAAAACGATCAGCTACTACAATTTCTTCAGGAAACAATCAGCCCAGAAAACAATCTAGTCTACTGACTCGTAGGTAAAACATCCTAACGGTCGATACTATTTCGGTCTCATTCATTGGCATTACTCTAGCGCCAGGTCGGTCGATTGGTCGGTCGGTCGGTCGGTCGGTCGGTCGGTCGGTCGGTCGGTCGGTCGGTCGGTCGGTCGGTCGGTCGGTCGGTCGGTCGGTCGGTCGGTCGGTCGGGCGGTCGGTCGGTCGGTCGGTCGGTCGGTCGGTCGGTCAAATAACTTTATTTAAAGGCCCTGCGAGTTTGCAACACAGTCTAGCGCCAGGTGAACGTTTCGATTTACATGACGCTGACACTGTGACTGGCATGGGAAGAGCTCTTTATTGCGTTGCATGCTATTTTATACTGTGCCGATGTGACCAGCGCGGCCAGACCGCACCGTGTAGCACGCCACATATTGATAAATCTTCCCTCCCACAAGCAACAAAAAGGTAAGTTGGTGTACAAACACATACGCACTCACACACGAAAGTCTAAGGCAATTGTTGAAAGTCTTCGGAGTACGTAAGCGTGGTTGGCGCACGTCTGATGCGTGCTGACCTTCGTAGATTGCCAACATCGTCAGCCACGTCGGCTGTATATTGTCCAGACTGATTTTCAGCGTCGCTTTGGCTCCAATCAGGTGAGTTGTTCGCTGACGCCGGCTACTATGTTGCGGTAGGTCTGCCATCATTAGGAGTATCTTGGACGTGACTCTTGTCTTCATACACTACACTTGCGTCTCTTGGTCAGAATTCTTCTCTTGTCTTTCGGATGTGTTGCCTGTTACGTTGCAGGGTGTGGACGCATTCTGTTTTAAGCAGATATGATTGCGGAGCTACTTGCCTTGATAATACATCCGGAGTCATTCTGAATGCGTACCACGCCCTCCCTTTAGAGGACAGGAAGTGGCATGGCAGATCTAAGATTTTGTACGTGCTCCTCTACCTGCGTTGCAGGCTGAACCCCGAAATCAGGGAGGCGGCCACCTAGTCGTCGTCCCATTAGTAGTTCAGCTGGGCTTCGCCCATCTTCTAAAGGTGACAACCGATAATTTAGAAGGCCGATCCATAACGGCTCTCGAGTATCTTTGGTCTTCTTCAGCACTGGTCTTCTTCAGCATGATCTGCACTCATTTTCCGGCAAAGCTATTGGCCTGGGGAAGCTTCGGACTGGAGACGACATCCTTGATATGACATGTTCGGGTAAAATCGCGAAACGCACTCTAACTGAATTGCGGAGCTACGGCGCTGTGCACTTCTAGAGGAATGCCATGACGAAAAAAAAATCAATTCGAGCTTCTCGATTACGCTTTCACTTGAGGTGTGCTTTAGACGTTCTACCTTGGGGTAATTTGAGTACGCATCATAGACGATTAGGTAAGCAGTCCCTGCATGGTCACAGAGATCAATTCCAAGGCTTTCCCAGCGAAATAGTGGTGCAGGGCTCTTGATAACTGGCTCGTCTGGTTGACTATAGGCAACGTGACAGCACGTGTTGCACTTTGAAGTCACTTCTTCAATTTGTTTCAGCATTCCGCGCCTGAACATCAGTAGCCGTGCCCTCGCCTTCATTTTATTTATGCCCAGATGCCCCTAATGAAGGCGATTCATCACCTCTCTACGCATTTTTGGGGGAACCACCACTTTGCAGCTTTTCATCAATATGCCATCCCGAAAGGGTCAGTTCATTTACCGAGGTGCAGACCCGTTATTATTTCCTTGATTTCATCGTCATTTTGCGTTTCCGTCTGCAGTTTTTGTTTCGCACTTTCGCTTGCGATACTTGCAAGTATTTGCGTTGCATATATCGTAACGTCTTCACTTTCGTTAGTTAGAATACTGTCCGGAGCTACTATTCGGGACATTAAGCATCGGTTAGTAGCAGCTCTTTGCCGGGCACAAACTGTAAGTCACATTGAAATCACGTCAGTCGTAAAAAAATTGCTGTAAACGAGGTGGAATTACTGCGATGTCCTTCTTTGCTATCGCCAGCAATGGCTGATGATCAGCTTCCACAATTATCCTAGTTTCAAAGATGAACTCACAACACCGTTCACGTCCAAAGGTGATCCCTAGTATCTCTTTTTGAACCTGGGCATACCTTGTTTCAATTTCTGTGAGCGCACGTGAAGCGTACGCCACCGGTCGCCAGCCGTTATCATGCCTTTGCGGCAGTGCGGCTCCCAAAGCTCTGCTCGACGCATCTGTGATACTCTTGATGAAGATTGCCAGAATGGGTGTTGTAGCCAACAAGACACGCACGTTTTCCCACTCTCTCTCTTGAACGTTGTTCCACTCGAAGCACGTGTTCTGACGGATTAAACTCCGAAGTGCTGCTGTCGTTTCTGACAAACAGGGAGTGCACTTTCCGAAATAATTTACTGCTCCCAACAGCCGTTGCACTTCCTGCTTGGACGACGGGGTAGGAAAGTTGGCAACACACTGAATAAGCTTTTCATGTGGCCTCCGTGCTTCCCTCGTGATTATGTCTCCAAGAAACTTGACTTCTTGGACACCAAAGGTGCACTTTTCTTTGTTCAGGGTGAAACGTGCTTCGCGTATCACCTTAAGCACTGCCCTCCAACGGCGATCATGCTCGGCCTTTGTAGAACTCCAGACCAATACATCGTCTTTGTACACTCTTATGCCAGGCAGACTGTCCATTGCTTGACTGATTTTCCTTTGAAATATCTCTGATGCGGAGCTCAAGGCAAACGGTAATCTCAAGAACCTGGACCGCCCATACGGTGTACTGAAAGTGCAGATTTTGGATGACTCTTCGTCTAATGGCATCTTGTAAGATCCACGATTGGCGTCAAGTTTGCTGAAGTACGCGTAAGTGGCGCCAGCCAGCTCTGCCTCGATATCCTCTCTTCTAGGAAGCTCGTACCTCTCGCGTTTGATGTTCTTGTTGATGGGTCGCGAATCCATGCAGATGCGAATGCCACCGCCTTTCTTTACAACAATAACAAGCGGACTCATCCAGTCCGCGGGCTGTTCTTTTTCATTAGGCTGCCCTCGGTTTCCACGCGTTGCAATTCCTCGCGGAACGCAGCCTGCTTCGCCTGTGGAATACGTCTTGGCGTTACAGCTACAGGCCTTGCTGTTTCCTTGATCTTGATAGAATAATGACGCTTGACGCATCCAAGACCATTGAACAAGTGCGGGAATTCCAAGGAAATCTGCTCCTTCAAATTTGGCTGATTTGAAATGGCGTGAGTGCGAGATACGAGGCCGAGACACTGACACGTCGAGAGTTCAAGCAGTGCCTGCTTGCCCATTTTTACGATAAAAAAAATTGCTTGCACCTTTCTATTGCCAACCGAAATCGGTAAAGAGGCGGTCCCAAAGTGGTCAATGATATTTCCTTCGTAGCTCGTCAGCAGCATCTTGCTTGGGCATATGTTCCTCGCACGGCGAAGTTTTTCAAACAGAGAACGTGACAATAAACCAGTGTCAACTTTGAAGGTCACTGTCCGTCGTCTTTCTGGGGTTTTACGTGCCAAAACCAGTTCTCATTATGAGGCACGCCGTAGTGGAGGGCACCGAATTAATTTTGACCACCTGGGTTTCTTTAACGTGCACTACAACGCAAGCACACGGGCGTTTTTGCATTTCGCCTCAATCGAAATGCGGCCGCCGCTACCGGGATTCAATCCCGCGATCTCGTGCTCAACAGCGCAACGCCTTAGCTGACTGAGCCACAGCGACTCAGTTCGGGTCTGTACGTCTCGAATGTGTTATTTGACTGGTAATGCTCATATTATCGTGAGTACCGCAACCTAAGCATTTGCGACTGGGCCTTTATAGGTCTCTGTATTACTCTGATTTCAGCTTTTAACTGGAAAACATACACCATTAAAGAACTGCTACAGAACCGGAGGAAGTGTGAGTAAGAATTGAATGCATTTATGTTAGGCGGCCACTTAGCTAGAAATCATCAAATACTGCCTCGTTGTCAAAATGCTTCTTGCGCTGGAGGTCTGCTTCGTTATAAGTTGATATTGCCTACACTACAATGGCCCTTCAAAATTGAGCCACACAAAGCAGAGAGAGACACACTGCTTTTAGCTGCGTACGCTTTTGTGCCGGGGCGTAAACATGTTATATCTATGTCGGTACATGAGGTCGCTTTTTTGTTCAGCTCATTTGCTGAAACTTCTCGGCCACTCTTTCAGACGTTAATTTCATGTCTTCCAATTATTATTTTTGTAACCTTAAATCATTGTATTTTAAATAGTTTGGCAAGAAACGTTTGTTGAAAACTATTAGCAGTATAATGGGGCGTTCTGTATGTCACAAGCAGACGCCGTAGCCTTTTGAAGAAGCACAGTATTCGCTGAGCAGAGCATTTTCACAGTACAGCTGCGTTTCGTTCGCTTTCGGTGAACCAGCGTCATGTTTAAAAAAATTCTACAGAATCTCAAACCTTCATTAAACTCGTAGATGTTAAATTGGTAGCTAAACTTTCTTGTTAATGCAAAGATCTAAAGATGTATTCGACAAAAATGAGGTGTGTTCATTTGCGTGAAGAGCACATATAATTATTAAATTGCACCGCAGAGTTGCGCCTTTTGTCCTCCGCCGCAATTTCTTGCACAACTAGCTTATATCAGCCTTCCCTGCTTGAAGGATAAAAAAATGTTTGTTTGCAGAATTGTGAAACATGATGTTTCTCCTTTGAGCCACTACATCTACAGATACGTCGTGAACGATTCTCGATCTGGTATACTCTCTACATATTATAGAACTGCTTCCCCACACTACACCCCATGCCCGCCTTCACATCCCTGAGCTTTAAACCAACTGCCCAGTGGCATTTAATACCAAGACCAACGGTACCTTGCAGTCTTCATAGGGAACGCCCTGGAGATCGCTGCAAGGCGGACCTTTGACTGAGGGCCCCGACAACCCACCTTCCTTTCCTGCCAATAGTTTTTTTCTCTCTTTCTCACATGCGAAAAAGAAACAAAGAAGGAGAAATTAGGTGTCTGGTGGGGACGCTGGAGTGTTGTGTATAAGTTCTCTATTTGTTTTGCGTTAATTCCTGTGTCGCATAATAATGCCTGTGTTTTTCTTCCTTCTCTGAACAGTGCAGAAATTTCATTGACTGCTGCGAAAATTATTCATGTATTGATTTTACATGTTTATACGACTACGCTACGCTGCCACCGGGCTTTACAACTCCGACTATTTGGTGACTTGCCATCCTGAATTTTCAAAAATAAAATATGATAAAAAATTATCTGTTGTTCCTTATTCGCTTTTTCCTTGTCACCTATTGTTTCTAGTAGTCATCGTGGAAACCTTTGTTTTGCATGGATGCTTCCCACCGAGGCGACTATCTATTATAAACCGGTGTAGTGACGGTGCTTTCTACTAATTAACGTAGCGCTCAACTAACAATCAAATCCGCAGCAGGATTGACTCGCGTTTTACTCAAAAGTAATGAAACTGTTTCGGCCGAAATCTTCGTAGTGCAGCATGTTTCATGACTCTGCAAGTTGTCATCTTGAAAGGAGTACGAAGCTGCGCTGAAAAAGTGCACTAATAATCAATCAATCAATCAATCAATCAGTCAATTAATTTCTGCTTCAAGAAGAATCGAATGGAATCAAAACAAATATCTGAACTGAGCTTGACGAGGTTTCTGAGATGGTTAAAACTCGTATGTGGCTTAACTGTTCGCAGGCAAGCAAGATGGTGAAAGGGTTTCCGTGTGACATGTCGAATGTGCACTATTAGAGCGTCAACTGCAATGTACGCTGATATGGGGTGGTCACGTGCTATTGTGATTGTGGCTGCTGTGGATGCACACTTAGGGAGGCTGAGACACACACGTAGAACTCGGGCTTGCATGCTCTGGAGTGTGCGAAGTCTCGTTTTATTGGTGCTTCCCAGCACGGGCAGGCTATATCTTAGGAAGCCCATAAATAATTCATGGTACAGCTGCAGCATCAATTGCACAGATGCGCCCCAAGACTCTGCCGACAAATTTAAATAGATGGGCTATTGCAGTCAACTTCTTTTTCATATATGAAATATGTGGCGTCCAAGACAAATCACGATCGATAATGAGTCCAAGAAAGCGGTGGTTTGTTTCGTAAGCAATTACTTGTACATTTATGTGTATAACATATGGAGTCATTGTTCTGCGTGTAAATGCGACTAATCGGCACTTTTCTGAAGATAGTTCTAGGCCTTTCATACGCAGGTAAGACGACGTTTGTGTGACCGCCTTGTGCAGTCTCGCTCGTATCTGCGGACAAGTCACGCCCAGATGCAGATATCATCTGCATAGGTGGATATCTGGACTCTCCTTGGCACTGATCCAACAAGGCCTAGCAGCGCTATGTTGAAGAGCGTAGGACTTAACACTCCGCCTTGCGGCACACCTTTGCTAGTGACACGGTGGGATGTCATTCCATCCTATGTAAGTACGAAGAAGGATCTATCCTCCAAAGAGAGGTGAATTTAGCGCAGTGTACGGCCACCAATGCACATCGATCGAAGCATCGAGGATTGCTAGGTGCGCTGCATTTTCATATGCGCCTTTCACATCAAGAAACATCGCCATAGTTAACCGTTTCATGTTCCTTTGGTGTTGGATAGATGTTACCAAATCAAGCACGCTACCGATCGATGACCGACCGCGCCGGAAGCCCGCCATTGCATTCGGATATACCTCATTATGTTCCAAATACCATTCAAGACGCGTCAACACCATCCTTTCCTTTAGTTTCCCAACGCAACTGACAAGAGCGATGGGATGGTACGATGCCAAGTCTAATGGAGATTTTACAGTAAAGGTACCAGGCGGTGGACCTTCCACTCACAAGGAATCAATGCTTCGCGCCAGGATTCGTTGTATCTCTCCGAGAGTACACTTCCAGCCTTGTGGCCAAGGTTTCCAAGTGCCTTGTATGTGACTTCGTTGGGCCCAGGCGATGATGACTTCCTACAAGTCACCAGCGCAGCTTCTAGCTCCTCCATAGAGAACAAGACATCCCTGCGAAAGTCCTGGGATACCACAACATCACGTGAAAATGATACAGGTAGTGACGCAAGCCAGCGATTCTTGCGCAGAAGTCCTCAGCAACGTCGATCTCACGTCGTCCTTGATGCAGGACAAGAAACTTAAAACGGTGGCGCTGTTTTGGAAACGATTGTAGGCCACGCAGGGTTCTCCATATGTAAGACAGAGGCTTACGAGGATCCAAGGACTCGCAGAAGGATTTACGCTTCTGAGATTGTAGCGTATCGATGCGGCGCTGGATTTTCCTTTGGATCGCCTTGCCTCCCTCAGATCATGAATAGATTTGGTGGGCCTGTATCTTCTTTCTGCCCGTCGGCGAATCGCTCGAAGACTTTCCAATTCACCTTCATATTCAGTATACTTTGTAGAAGGCCTAAAAGGGAACATAGCCTCTTGCAGTGCGTTTCTAATCTGATTCCACAGAAATTACGGGTGGTCTTCTTGCCATTCGTCTTCCACAAGCGATCTGAACTTCGTCGAGTCTGTTCTACGGAGGGCGGTAGATAGAGACTTGGTCACTCCCTTGATCTTCAAATAGGTAGGAATGTAATCACTTCCATGGGTTTCTATGTCTGAGAACCACTTTACACTGCTTCGAAGACACCGAGAGACGAAAGTGAAGTCCAGACAGTCGCTGTAGGTCAGTTCCCGTAAATATGGCGGGCTGCCGTCATTGAGACAACAAAGCTCTTGGTCCGAGGCAAATGCGACTAGTTTTCTTCCCTTGAAGTCCATCTTCAAACTCCCCCAGAGCGGGTGTTGTGCGTTAAAATCTCCACAAAGGATCCAGGGGCCAGGTGTAGCAGATAACAAAGCAGCCAGTCGTTGCATGTCAGAACGGCTGGTTGGAGAAATACGTATATGCACCGACGAGAGTGAATGTAAGTTTCTTTATTTTTACAGATAAACACACGCATTGGTCTTCGTCGTGAGGCAAAACTGACTGTAGCATGTAGGTGAGTTTACACCGAACATAAACGACGACCTCGCTGAGGACACTACACGACACGGATGAGAAAGGTTCATAACACGATAGCCGCATTGTAGTTTGAAGGCTTGGCTCACAGATAATGATGGGAAACTCGTTCGCAAAAATGAAAGGGCGAAAATCCGAAATTCTTGATCTGAGGCCTTGAGTATTCCACTCAAAAAGGGATGCTTTCTTGACATCTTTACGGCACGACAGCGGTGGATGAGCCGTGATGCTTTTCAAGAGTTGCAAGTACTGGATTCATCGAGTCCAGTACCTGCAGTGCGCTGCGAGCATTTGAGGTGCTTAAGTTCATCGGTAATGTACGCATAACCTTCATGGGTGACTTCAGCATGGCGAGTACTTGCCAGTCTTGGCCTTCTGCGCAGACAGCTGCAGGGCCTGCTGCCGGGCCATTCGTAGTTGGTGGACGAGTCGTGTTTCTTGGTTCTAGAGTGGGCGTTGCTTCGGCAAAGGTGGCCATGCTTCACTTGAGTCATCGAATGCGGGCGGTCCTCTCTCATCTGCGATGGTAATGCACAGCGTCAGTGGTTGACGACCAGCATTCGCCGGAATGTGCACTTCCTTAGAACTACCAGTGTTTTCTTGCCGTATGCTGCCGGGAATGTCGGCGTCTCACTTTAGTTGCGGCTACTTTATGCGTCGAATGGTATCTAACCATCTGCCTCAAGATCATCTGTTCGTTTTTCTGGAACGGGCAATCTTTCGAAGTCACATCCTGCGCACCCTTGGAGTTGGAGTGAGTTGCAAGACAAGTGTCAGAGATATGCGACTTGGAACAATGGGGGCGTATGCCTGGGTTCTTACACACAGCACTCACGTGTCCAATTCTCTGACAATTGCGACATGTTGGGGCTTGAGCACATTATGACGTAAAGTTCGTACAGTAGGATGAAAATGGCCCACCTTCACGTGCGATGGTAATCAATCCTCTTTGAAGAGGAGCTTCACGCTCAGTGATTTGCCAATACGACGAGCTTGTATTATGGCAATGCTCTCTGTCGTTGTTTTGACCAAAATAGGCAGATCACAGTCACAGATTGAAAGTCGATGTTGTAAAAGTGTCGCAGTTTCACCGGAAAGGCGAAGCATCATTTGCGATAGCAAATTAGTAGAGAGCAATACGAAGTGAGGAAAGTAGTTTTATCAGCTGTATAAACTTGGACATGCAGCAGCACCAGCAACGCGCAGAACTGTTGTCGATGCCGTCGGCGTTTTGCCTGCGTTCGCACCGAACGCGTGCGGCTTTGGTGAGTGTTGCCGGTGCCTCTGGGGGCGATTCGGAGGTTTTCGGCGAGATCAGAACGGAACACTCGTCGAGCAGCGTCGGAAGTCTTTACCACCTTCTCGCCTCGCAACGTTTTTATATAAATAAGCATTTGGTGCCGCAGCTAAACGTCACCTCCCCTCCCTCCCGTCCCCCCACGGCCTTTCGCACGACGGAAGAAGTCGCGTTGGCTCTCCGCCGTGCGTTCGCTCCCCGTGAAAGCGCGTGTCCCTCGCACGCTTTCACTCGCACATACAGCATACGGCGCGCGGCGACGATTTCATCGCCGTTGGACTCTATACGGAACCTCACGGCGACGGCGACGGTAGAACTCCGCTTGGAGTGTCCATATAATTGCTATCGCAATAAAAACGCTTAAGCAGTAGTTTCCAAGCTCTTTGGAATGTGGCTGCGCACTTTGATGTTATCTAGCTGCGTAATCTTCATAAATGGATCCAATGCGCTTCGGCTAGTCCCATCGATAGCGAGGACGTTCTTGCGGTTATTGTGACGTCTTTTAACTCGCCTGGAGCGAGAGCCTCCAGATAAACAGAGATGGCCTGTCGATTGAGTAGTTCGAGATTGTCCGTAGTCATCTCGGAAACAAAGACAATTGTATGCTCCGAAGCTCTCGGCGTAGGCGTCACATTCTGCTACTTGATGCGGAGCATCCGCTGACATTTCGTGTTTTCGCTTTCCGGCGTGTGTAGACCTCGAAGCCTTCACCGTCCGAAGTGGCGCCGCACGAGGGAGAGTACAGTTCGGTGTCATCGCTGTCAGCTTCGCTCCAAGGGCAGTTCCTCTTCCTTGGACTAGCTACCGCAGACGCTGGCAGGTCTGGACGGTGCTCGAACGATTCCACTTCCGTCGCCGAAAAAAGGGAGCGGCATCTCCCAACAGAAACTCGTGAAAATGTATAATATTTTAGATAAACCAAAACAGTGATGTGTAGAACCACCACTTCGTCGTCTTCGTCAAATGGCTTTCGAGGTTTCTGAGCCCGACGCAGTTCAGCAGCGTGGTGTATGGAACACAACATTAGGTACACAAAATCCTGGCTACAAAATAGGCAGATATGCAAAATATTGACACGCATATACATATACAACAAGACAATACGAGAATGACAAAATAGAAACCAACAGTACAATGAATAAGAGTGCATTGATATCTATTCCAAAGGTAGCTTTCCCCTCTCCCAATACAAGGCAGCCAAGCAAGAACAGTTCACTTTATAACCGCCATTCCTTTTCTTTATGTCTCTGTCCCTCGAGTGAGTTCATCAGATAGGAAGTTCTACAATAAAAAAGTCACAGGCCTGCGCGGCACACGCCGCACAGTCACAGCGTATGCTGGTTGAGCGGCGCAAGAGTAGCTCCAATTTCGGCACCACGCACAACAAGGTGTTCGCGGCAAAGTGTCTTCGCCTTGATTTTGACGAGAACGATCTGAACTGTCCGCCCGGCGACGGCGAGCTTCGGTTGTAATGCTCTCTGCACAGCAGTCTGCTGAGCCCGATGATTCCTGGTTGTAGCCGCGCACGTAGCTCTATGGTTCGCTTCTTCAGCAGCGGCTCGTACCTTGCGAGGAGACGCCATAACGTGTACCGAAGAGGTACCCAGAATACGTGGCGCACATCTAACATCGGAATAGCGTTGATTGCGCGGCTCGTCTGAATCGCATCGCGTCTGAATCGCATCTCGTCGCACGCAGCGATTACAGGCACGTTAACTAGATGACGTCACCATACTGGCGGAGGCTCGGGTCGCCTGCGCCTGCGCGCCTGCCTAGGCGCGCCGGCGCAGAGGCGCAGGGCGCGTATAAAGGGAATGTTTCTTCTGCCCGATACCAAGCGCTTGCGTGACACATTGGTACAAACTTCGCCGGTATGTATATTCTATCTAGCCTCGCATGGGAGTCACCTTGAAAATGTGTATACGGTGCTTGGCCAGCTCGTGTCATGACATATCCGATGTCCTCAAGCTCTCTCTCAATCACTATTGCACTCAAAAGCTCAGCGCTTCTATCGCGTACACTGAGGCCAGTTGTTTTGTCCTCAGTTCTACAGACGCAATTAAAGTCCCCTAGAACCACAACATTTCGTTCTGTTTTTAAAAAAATGTCGCAGTTTCGCCCGAAATGCGCGAAGCATCGATTGCGATAGCAAATTAGTAGAGAGCTATTCGGAGTAGGGATAGTGATTTTATCGGCTGCATAAACTTGGACACATTCGCTTACTAACTGAATTAACAATCGTGGTGTCAGCGCGCACAAGCAAACATGAATAGATCACACTGAATGACCGCAGACAACGACTGTCAAAACGCCGCAGCGGGCGAAGGCACGCGCGGTCTATCGCTTCAACGAAAACTGAGCGGCGAATGCACAACGCATACAAAGGTCAGAGCCGTGTGGAGATAAGAGACGGTGCGGGCGAGAGCCAACGCAGGGCAAAGTGCAGAGGAGTTGTGCAGAGGAGAAGTTGTTGGCAGAGGAAATCGCCCCCCCCCCCCCTCCTTCCCGCGCTGCCTTCCCGCTTTCTTGGTTTCGCGTGGAAGATTGAGTGGCAAGATACGCCTTTGGTGCCGGAGCACAGCGCCGCCCCGCCTCCCTCCCTCCCATACCCCCACGGTCCTTTCGCGCGACAGTCGCGTTTGCTTTCCGCCGTGCGTTCACTCTCCGTGATAGCGCACGGGGGAGTTCGCCCTCCGTGATAGCGCGCGTCCCCCGCGCGCTTTCGCTCGCGCATACGGTGCGCGGCGACGATTTTATGGCCCTTGGAATCTATACAGACCCTCACGGTGACGGCGACGCCGACGGCAGAAATCCGGTTGAAGTGTCCATATAATTGCTATCGCAATAAAACCCGTCAGCATACCTAAAAAAAATTCACGTTCATGCATTTTGTTTTGTGCGTAAATGCACACACACGCCACTGTAATCCAGAAAAAACAATCACATGCAACCAGTCTCCCACTATCGCTGGCGGACACTTTTTAACACGAAAGTGTTTTATGCCGGGGTCCACCAAGACTTCACTGACGTATTTCCGTCACGAAAATACGTCATACGGAAATACGGAATGACGTTCTTACAATGTCCACGAACATAATACAAAGAAAGAAACCAGAAGAAAAAGTTCCACAAACATGCAAAATTTGGAAATCGAACCCACGACCTCTCGGTCCGCGACGATAGATCGCCGAGCGTTTAACCCATTGCGCCACAAACGCATTTGCAGAGAGCTATACAGACGCGCCTTATATATCTAACACTCCTCCGTGTACCCGCGCTCTTGCTCGGGGCGGTGCCGCCGCCTACGAGCAGAAAAGACAAGTACTGCATTATGACACTAACGCGCACCGACAGTGAACGCTTCGGTGGTCTCAGCACTACGACGCCTCGATGCCAGCATTCGAAGGGACGCTGGCATCAAGAAGCACTACCAACGCCACTTAGGTGGCGTTCACCGTACTCAGCACAGCGGAGCGTGGCCTCCGCAATTAGCTCTGAAAATGTTTCTGAAGTTGATCGCGGAGGCTGCAATTACGACGCGCTGTACGCGCTGATTTGACTCGGTGACGATTCAGTTACGTGCTTTGTCTTGCGCGTTGTATTAGTGTGTCAGTTACGTGCTTCGTCTTTCGCGTTGTGCTAGCGTGTGCAGCGTAGTGCAGCTTCCATATGCACGACGGTTGCTCATGGTCATCGACGTTGGTAGTCGTGATGGAGGAGACGTGCCACCAGGCGTCAGCGTGGGTGCATCAACGCCTAAGGGCGCTTTAGCCACAAAACACCAATAGACATTATATATCAATGTGCAATAAACATTACACTACTTCTGTGAAGACACGTTTCACTTTCGTGTTCTATACCGATTCCTATATAAGAGGGATCAACCACATTTTTTTAACTATTTGTTTGGTCACCGTGACTGTGAGCTAGCAGCTGATTATTTTCTCCAAACTTTTTCAGGAAGCGTGCCCAATGTGATCGATCAGCTGGACCAGGGCAAGCAAAGTAAAATATAAGAAAAGAGAACAAAGTTAATGGCCTATTGTTGAGGAAATTCTTTTTGCGGGCGACAAGGTCTGGCTCTCGTTGGCCACAGGGACAGTGGCGCTATGGATTTAAGCAAAGCCCCGACTGAAAATATTGGTATTTTCAGAGCGCTTCTTCACATGCGAGCTGATTGTGGAGATACATATCTGAAGAACAATTTGGAAAGTTGCTCCAGTAATGCTTCGTATTTAAGTCCAGATGCACAAAACCAAATTATAGAAATTTGTGGTGAAATTATCAAAGAAAGCCTAGTTGCAAAAGCAGGCTGCTTTTCCATACTTCCTAATGAAACGACGGACGTCGCTGGAATCGAACAGCCTACTGTTTGTGCAAGGTACCTAAACAAGGATGCCAACGACATCGAAGGAGTGTTTTAGGTTTTAGCACCGGAATAGATTGCGACTGAAGGTTCTATATAAATGTGTATAAACTGCTGCAGATTCTAGTCAACCTTCCAGTGACCACTGCCAGCGCAGAGAGAATATTTTTTAACAAGAGTTTACTAAAAACTACTTACGCTCTACAATGCCGGTGGAACGTACGCATGGTTAGGCTGGCGCTTCTATACACCCACAGAGACGTCGGCATCAACGTGTCCGAAGTCATTGACCGTTTCGCTCAACTTCCCCGCCGACAGAAGTTTCTCCTTTAGATAGCGAAGTAGCAAAAAATCAATGCAAGTAACAATCTCAGTTCCTTCAGGTCCATAAGCTCGTAATTATGAAAACGTATGACTGTTCGTTAGCTTTTAAAGCCGCAGAAATTTCAGCCGTTTAGTCTAGCAGTTAGCATCATGATCAAAATTATCATGCGAATACGAAAATTACGAGGACATCAATAACCAATTTTGACCGACCTTGCTCACTGAAAGCCCGGCCCACGCGGCGTTTGCCAAAAACACACTCGGATATTGGGTAGTTAGTTCAACTTGCCGCATCATCTGTGGCTTTTGTTTGTCCTTTTCTTTCATTTTTAGCTACCTGATTTTATTTCTTTTTTGAAGCGAAGCAATACCGTTCTTTAATTTTGGGTGCAGAATAATTGTTGCCGCTGTGCAGGCAGGTAAATTACACATTTTCGTAACGATTTCTGCATTGTTCCTCTATTATTCTACCCACATGGCGCTCTCGCGACCGCCGGATGGCCCGAATACATATCACGATTTCTGCGATCATAGTTTTGTTCTTACCTAGAACATCTGTCTTTCTGTGCGCAAAGTTTACTATATGTGACTGCGCAACATGTTTATTTGTCTTGTTTGACGCATTATATACAGTGACGTTTGCTTAAATACGTAGATTTATTGGATACTTAGACGTATATTTAAATATCTTGTTGCGAGATTTTGTGTATACAAGCAGTCAACTTTGTTTCCAGCGACTCTTTTTTGCCCTTTAGCGAGTTGTATCTGGAGTTTGTATATTCCATTCTATCTTAGCATTTCTAATGTATATATTGCAGAACACCTGCTTTTTACATGTACTCATTGTTGTGACTATTATTTTGGTTCAATTAGTCACAATACACGACCGGTAACTGCTGCTCCTGTACAATCTATTGCAATGAAGGACAGCGTCATTGAGGTTTTTTCCTGGCCGTTGCATATGTGCGAAAATGTAAACAAGGTTCTTGAATGACAAATATTCATCAAAATACTTGTCCTCGACTTATTCATTTCATGGCCTTTACGTTTTTCATATCAGCTGCATGCACTGCCTTGCTGGTTCTGAACTGATATAGTTCTAAAGTTCGTGTGATATTTTCTTTACTTATTAAATAGACAAAAAAAGCGGCAGCATTGGTATCAGTTATTTCTTACACAGTTTTTGGGACATACGAATATATTCTTTTATGAGAAAATACATATTTTACTTGACAGTGCGTAGTGTTCAATAATACGTTTGCAGCATGTAATATACAATGGCATTGGCAATGCAGTTATTATTCATGTATTTGATACCTCGACAAATTCTATAAGGAGGAGGCCGTGCTGCAACCTGAGCCCCCCTCACGCCGCCGAACAAAATTTCTGGCTACGCCACTGTCCATGCAGGCTGTTTCACATTACACGGTTACAAGGCGCACTTGTACAAGTGAATAGTAATGAAGAATTTATTGTGTATGTTTATTTCCAAATGAGATGACACGTGCAACATTTCTTTTCAGTAGTGAGGAGCGCACTATCGCTTTCACGTTTCAAATTTATTGCACTGAAATGCAAATTGCAATACTGGTTGTCGCAGTAATGGTTACCGCAGCAGGGGGCAGCACGACACACCACCTATTCTTTGAAAACCCTCACATGACACTCCATTAATTTGGCTTTTGTCTCCTCAACTTCCTCCTCATTGTTCTGCAACAAAGAAGAAAGCACGCATTTCCTTAGACGGCCACACCAACAAGTCTTCTACGACCGTGCGTTTGCAACTCGCGCCTATCGACGAAAATTTTTAACAGCGGAGCTGTTATTAGTCGAGCATGCGCCGTCGATGACAGCGCCGCCACGCAAGAGCAGAGCCGGAGAGATCATGCGACGCGGGAGGAAAGGAGCCGACCAATCGGAGCGCGCGCCGGGGAGGAGGAGGAGAGGCGCAGGGGTTTAATAACAGATGGACGGTCAGTAGACGCCACTCGGCGCGAGTGGCGTCCACCGACCAAACGTACATTACGGCGGGCTATAATTATGGTATCCGCTATTAAAATCTCAAAACTAAGTGTCCCTTTTGGCACACGACGATGACCTTACTAAACTGAGGGTCTCTTTTTAACGACGATGACCTTATTAAAAAGGAAGGCCATCGTCAGTATAATGTCGTCATCAGACAACGTCATTACGCCAGAGGCTGTAATGCAAAGACAATTGCTCAGATCACCTCCAAAACGGAGAGTATGCTCCGGCTCATCTCTAGAATTTCGAATCGAAAAGGGGGACTCGGATAGGACAATCTTTTCAGGATATATCACGCGTTCCTGGTGAGTCACATCATTTATGTGGCATCTGCCCTAAATTTTACTAAGACAGAAAGGAACAAAATAGACACGCTCTTGCGCAAGAGCATTAAAAGAGTACTGGGATTACCAGTCACCACTAGTACAGAGAAGCTTATGCAGCTGGGCATGCATAATACCGTCTAGGAGGTGATAGAGGCCCAAAGAACAGCACAAATTCTAAAGCTATCTACATCCAAAGCCGCCAGACGTTTACTAGACTCAGTGAACTTAGCTCCAAGCTTAATCAACGACCATGAGGAATCACTTTCGGAAACAATCCGGGCGTGATTCGCTGTTATTCCTTTCCCTAGGAATGTTCACCCACAGTATAACATTGGGCGACGCAAGGCTCGCGCCCGGGCTATTTTAAAGACAGTCGCAGATAGTCCAAGCTTGGCGGAATGTAGATGCGGCCCAATATGGACAGACAAGCAACTTTGTTTCGGCAGTAGTTGATACGAACGATACACTCATCAACGCGGCTTCTGTCCGTCATATCTCTGTAGATGTAGCAGAACAGATAGCCATAGCTTTGGCAATGAGGGACCCTGTGCGTCCCAATATATACAGAGACTCTCGTGCGGCCATACGTGCCTTTGCATCGGGTTCCATCTCCCGAGAGGCTGCGGCCATCCTCAGAAATAGTGTGGTTACTGGTTTTCACTCCAATACGTGGTTTTCAGCCCACATGGGTCCGAATATTCTTATAAATCTCCCAAACCCCAATGAGCTTGCTCATAACCGTGCGCGAGATCTTACCCGCCGCGGCGGTAGGGAAGCTTATGGGAGGCCGGACGAAATTCAGCACAGCGACGCATTACTTACTTTCCACGAAATAGTTTCTCGCTACCAGTTAGAGCGGAGGAGTTTTCCACTACCTCATCCTAAGCTTAACAGGTCTCAATCGTCAACTTTTAGAATGCTCCAAACGGGGTCCTTTCCTTCGAGGGGCTTTCTAAGTCGCATCGCCCCAAATATAGAACCACACTGTCCAGATTGTGGTGTGCATTTCTGTACATTGGCTCACATGCTCTGGGAATGCCCTGCGTTACGTAACGGACCGTTAAACAAAGACGTGGACTGGGACAATGTCCTTAAGAGCAGCGTACTCTCAATCCAACTCCAGGCTGTCCAGAGGCCCTGCGAAAGGGCAGAGGACCACGGTCTTCCTGCCCCTACGTGGACGCGGCCAGCGACTACTATGGATTTCCCACAGGTGGTCCCCACGTAGTTTCTCAGGACCAAATAAAGTTCATGTCTGTCTGTCTGCTTCATCACAGTACTCGGCTTTGCACAAAACACAATTACAAAACTTTTTAGCATGTCGCGAGATGATATGGTTATTTTATTTTTGTTAAGAAATCGGTGTTCACTGATAGATAAATTGCGGTAAAGCTTTCAACTTCTCGACTCGGCCTCTTAACGTCGTGCATCTCAAACGAACATTACGGCGGGGTATTATTGCGGTATCCGCTATTAAAAGCTCTAAACTGGGTGTCCCTTTTTGCACACGACGATGACCATACTAAACTGAGTGCCTCTTTTTAACGACGGTGACCTTACTAAAAAAGAAAGACTATCATCATTATAATGCTGTCATCAGACAACGTCCTCACTCTAACCTTCACTCGCACGTCACCCCACGGCGTATGACGTGGGACTGCAACTCATGCCTTTGCGGCAGAGTGAAAGTTAGCAGCCGTACGCGCCAACAGCTCCGCAATCAGATATCTTCGGAGCTCAGCAGTTCGTTTGGTGCTTGTATACGCCACACAGACTTCAAGTGTGAAAATGTCTGGGTGTGTACTTGCGAGGCGACAGCAGGTGATGCTCTAGAGCATAGCAAGACGGCATTGCGCGCATTGCAAAGTCGTTTTCCGCAAGCTGTTCCTGTGGCTGCAGGCTATTGTTGAGCATGCGCGTGACGACGAAGCGAATTACAACACGTGGGATCAACCCTCGCTCGCAGCTGCAGTGCCTCCTGCGAGGAGAAAAACGCTTAGGCTTTTGTTTTAATCTTCTGCAGTTTTTGCGGCGAACATCGCTCTTATATTTTACATACACGATTGTCACTATGTTATCTACGCAGCTCCATTCTCTTTTTGTGGTTTAGAAACCTGCTGATGGGCCCTTTAATACGGACATATATTAAAATGAATTTATGGGCTTTTTTTACCTGCCAAAACCACTATCTGATTATGAGGCACGCCGTAGTGGGGGGGCTGCGGAATAATGTGGACAGCCTGAGGTTCTTTAACGTGCACCTAAATCTAAGTGCACGGGTGTTTTCGCATTTCGCCCCCTTCGAGATGCGGCTGCCGTGGCCGGTATTTGATCCCATGACCTCGTGCTTAGCAGCCCAACACCGTAGCCACTAAGAAAGCAGGGCGGGTTACGGACATTTATGTGCGGCCTTTACAGCTAGCTTCATTCCCGTTGGTCACATTTCACACTCTTTCACAAATTCACCTACACAGTCGCAAGTCTATCGCAAAGAAAAAGAGAGCGTTTCATAATCCGACTCATAATCATAATGCGAGTCATAGTCCACACAGCTTACGTTACGTTGAACCGACGCGTCATGAAAGCGCGTTCTTAAAACTAACAAATACAGACAAGATTTACAGCACGTTTCGTCACTGCGAAACAACTAATGTTGCGGTGCAGGGGCGCTATAACGTAAAATGATTCCAAACCGTTTTGAATCCAAACTCCTGACGTCAAATTTACGTAACCGCCGACGCAAGCATCGGGCGGTGACCCGCAGCATTGTCTAAACAACCCAATCAAACACTGTCCTCGTTTATAGGATGTCAGCTTTGTTCGCTTTCAAAACCAATAACATTGTCTACACTTAGCGGTTTTGCTTATCTAATTGGCTGACAAGAGGCGAGGAGGACGCTCTAGTGGAGAGGGTTTCGATGGGGCCAAGCCAGCATAGTGAAAATAGATAACCGCATGAAGAGGCTGGTGCCGGCTTCTCCGATTGGTCCGCTTCACCATACTTAGCTTGCGGTGGCTGGTCGAAAATCGTGGCGGCGGGAAACGGAAGGATAAGAATGCCGCTAAAACGGACTCTCGTCAAGGAAGAGTTAGCAGAGCGATGTCGTATGCATGCCGAAAGGGCTCGATAACGTTTTACTGCCACGCAAAAAGGTTTATCATGCGCAAATAAATACATGCTCACCGGCAGGTGCGAGTATAGCGAGGGCCTGAGCGATCGGCGGGCAGCCATCTTCTATTCCTTTCGGAACGGGGCAGTCTGTGGCTATTCAGAAAAATTTTCAGTTTTGTTCGGCATATTAATGAATTTTTTTCGCGTACACGTCACTTTGACGTGGTGAGTTTCCGCGGTCTTGTGAGGTCGCGTGACAGAAAGGTGAAGTGGGCGTAGCCAGAAAAACATTGGACCAATAGCAGAGGGCTAATGGTGAAAAGGCTTCGAATCTGGAGTGATTATTTTTCTTTTGTGCGGTTTAATTATGCATAATCAGTGTGTACACGTTATATCAGATGGGGAGCTATCGCGGTTTTCGTGACGTCGCGTGACAGACAGGCAAAGTTGGGAGCGGCCCGAAAATGTTTTGACCAATCGTGGAGGCTGATTGCAGAAATTGGAATCAAAATAGTTTGGAATCATTTTACGTTATAGCGCCCCAGACTACATACACATTCGGCCTCTCAAATGCGTTTTAGATATTTTCTGTCCTGGCTGTAAACACGTATATAATCTTTCTTTCGAGCATGGTCAGTTTCTCAAACGCATTCAGATAGGAAAAAATAACGGTTGTTGTTAAAGGTGGTGACGCAAACAATCTATCCGACTGCAGGCATATTTCTGCCTTGCTAGTCTTTTTGAAGGCCCCAGAAAAATTAGTTCATAATAATATGAGATTGTTTTGTCAGAAACCGAGTATAGTCACGGCCTGTCAGTTTGGATTTAGATATAGTTGTTCAAGTGAGACCGCACTCCAAAAGCAAAAAAAAAAAAAAGAAAAACCACCCATTTTGCAGGCAATTAAATGCACCATGCTAACTCCTGGCATTCTTGTGGATTTTCCTAGGCTGTTGGACCGCATTATTAATGTTACGTTGCTATAAAAGCAGGGGATTCATGGCTGCGGAGGTGTACCTGTGTCAATCAATGAATCTCAACTGGAATTTCGCCAGTAGGCAGTTGGTATAGATTACCAAATGTCCAGTCTAAAAGCGATTAAAACCGGAGTTCCACAAGGAAGCATCCTTGGTCCTTTTCAATATTTACATTAATTTGATTGGTAACGTAGATAAGACTATGCAATATATAATTAATAAGTGTGCAGTTAAAATTATTTTGCAACTAATAAATAATGCAGCTGACACCACCTTCTTATTCCTTTTTAACGATACGAGAAAACTGGTTGATCAAGCCAAAGATGTACAATTTTCAAGACTGTGAGTGCACTAAAATTACTCACTATAAGCACAAACAAAACTACAGCTGTGCTGTTTAAACCAAAGAATCAGCTTGATATCCTTAGCGGTGACCTTATGATTGGCAATAAAATTATTGAATTTGTGCCCTCCATTAAAAGTTTAGGAGTTCCCGAAATTTGCGGGGAAATGCATCGGCGTTTCACTTACTTTTTAACAAAACGTCGTTTTATGCATTGAAGCATAAGTGTAACTGGAACGCCAATGTATTTCTCCGCACAGTTCGGGAATTTAATATCTCGAAACTGGTGTCATCCTGAGAATTCGTTCCAATTGGATCCGCCTTGCGAACTCTACGGCTAGAGTTTGTAAATTGCGATTTGGGCCACAGAGTAATTAGTTAAAAACTTAATTAGTAAATTTTTTGGTAATTAGTTGATTGTGCATTTCAATGTTTTGTGCATGTCTGCCTCTTCGAGTAGACTTATTCATGAACTAGAATTGTGCTATCTGCCACAGGCAATCTTAAACAAATTTTCGAAAGTGTTCGCTGAAACAACCGCTAAATTTATTTATTATCCCTGTAACCACTAGTTTCATTTTTCTGTCTTCTTAGGAGGCGCAGACGTTGGTCAAGCCAGTTTCTAAGGTTCTTTCTTTATTGTATTTTTGTGTCCCTGACATCGCATCATGTATATGTACGTATGATGTCAAATAAACGTTGACTTTGAAACTGTGCCTTCACATCACTGTGTTAAGCGTAGAATACTACTGGTGTCTGCAAAGACATGGATATTCGCTAGCCACTCAACACAGTTTGCGAAAGAAAGCTCTTTAAAAGAACATTTCCACGCATATAACTTTCACCACACTACATGCAACGTACAGTAAACGCCATATTAAAAAATACTGACCTAATTCACATCATAACTCCGCATGATCCCATGACTCCATATGGTAGCGTGTGGGTTCCTAAACAACTCCAATATGATAACGTGAGATTGTGATTATGGGGTATTCATGTTTTCAGATTAAATGTAGTAGGTTTTATTCATAGATTCATCCGAGGCTCTGGCAGCAAAGCTGCAAAAATTGTAGGTTGAATCATTGTTTGCAGCTTTCCTCAATGCTTATACAGTTTATTCAGCCTATAACGAATATATCCTAACGTTGGCAAGTTATTTACCAGCATATACTTTTCTAACTATAAACGAAAACGTACTTACTGCATTCATGGTTAAAAAGTCATCGAACTGCAATTGAACAAAAAAGTGACAAAATCATATTTCAGTTTCTGGTGTAACATGTATTTAATGGGTAATAAGGCTAACTCAAGTAAATATAATAAAATCAGAGCGTGCCCAGTTTCTGAATTGGCTCTATCTGTAGTCCATTTCCTCTAATATTAGGCGGCTATATTTTGTTCTTAATAAAAATATCATACGTGGACTAAGCTATTCGCTTCACTGTTCAATGGCGTGGGTTTCATGGTCAATTTCGTGCTAATGCTTACTTTGATTTTGAAGCAATAAATTTCACGGAGGCTGGAGTCAGTGGTAATAATGCACAGGCAGCCCGAAGCATTATTTTATCAAACGGTTGGCGAGAAGCAACTGACGAGGTTAATAGATGACTAACTTGTCATTCATAGGAATCATAGCATAGGTTGAGAGGGGGTTGCGATGAACTTAAATGACAGTGCGAGAACCGAAGCTTCAGGTTTATGACTACGGAATGAGTTTATTTGCATCATTCTTGCCCATTGAAAACAGTCAGGAAAATAAGTTGTGCAAACTTTACATCCACAGCTTCTTCCAATCTATGCTTGCTTCATACGGTATTTCACATATGGAATGGCTGAAGTTCTTGCACCCAATGACAACTTACCATTCTTCTTTCTTTCGTTCTCTCAAGGCCTCTACTTCATCCTTGACAATGTGCAGTAAGTAAACGCTCTTCAGTTTGCCGGCTACAATTTTCACAAGGTCACTTGCACAAGTGACCTCGTACTCACAAGGTCATTGTGGCCTCGGTGGCTGGGGATGGAAGGCTGTGTGGTGTGGCTTAGTGTTTTGCTAATTTTAGTGAATATGAAAATATTGGGACCCCTTTCGCGACGGTGCTTATCTGAACCCACCCAGGTGACTCCTCCACTGCAGTGCAGTCATCGTACTTTCCCGCTAGGCTGGTGCATTGGTCATGTACACGGGAATCATTTCAGATAACAGGTGTAATTAAAGAGAGTAGTGCCAGAAGTAGTTTCCCCAGGCCGAGGCCTTAAACCATTCGCTATATGCACTCTCGCGAGCTTGCTACCTCAACCCCCAGCAGCAAAATTACGAATACAGGATCCCAGAAATCTCAAGCAACTCATTTCGTGGTTCAAAAGACAAGAAAGCCATAATCTGGTTCATTTTTCTTAACTACCGCAAAAAAAAGAAAACAAAAAAAAACAAATTCGGAATGACATACAAATGTTAGTTCAGTTTTATTATTTTAATTATGCAGATCCTAGGGATGATCGTACAGGTGTCTAAAAACTGGCTCAATTCTTCCCGCTTAGTGTAAAATAATGCAAGATGTCTTATGGTACTACATTTAGCAGTCCTGGGTTGTTATTGTAAAAAAGTTTCATAAAGTCGGTGATGAAAAGTTTTTAAAATGCCTTTAAAATGGGCCAATTTTCGAACTTTTGCAATTTTGGCATTTTGGCACTTTATTACGAAATAAGGAGTTTTTGTAACTGCGAGAAACACTTTTCAGATTTGTAAGAAAATTTCTCAGCTTCGTTGGTACAGTAGAAGTGGCCCTACAAAGTCACTGATGTCAGGGACAGTGAGAAATACTTGCTCAGAAAGCCCAGTTTGCCAATTTAAAAAACCATGCTGCAGGCGACATAACTATTATTTTCTTGGGCCAGGAAATTGCAGAGTCTGAAATTACCGCGAAACGTTTGGTGGTATACAATGTTTTAGTTTAGTTTGTTATAGGTCTTCAAATTTGTAAAATCTGCACGGCGTGAAAATGCTTTTCTCCGCATTTATTGGTTTACAATTGTTTTCAGAAAATCCGTGCTGTGTCGCCCGACGCAAAGGTTGATTCACTTGGACCGAGATATTTGCCCACCTCATATAAAATTATCGCTGAAAACATAAAATAGTCGGGACCCTCCTTGGTCTGTCCTTATTCTTATCTGAACAAGCATTGCTGCAATGACAAGGCCTACACAGAAACTAAACTTGTACATCAAATATCTTCATAAATATTATAACTGAAGTATCTTTCACTACCGTGGTAAAAATAAATGTGTCTGTCAGCATTGAGGCATCCGTGCATTTGGCCTACTGTTCGGAAATGACATGTGTAAGAGTAGAGTTTTCTTTCACCGTAAACTACTGAATGCTGGATAGCGAGGGAAGCTAAAAAAGACTGAATGACAGTTTCACAATTTTTCTGCACGAAAACTTGTGAAATTTTATTCTAGATTTTTTTTTAGCTAGCTATATATCTGAAATACAAACACCTCAAAATAGGTACCTAAGCATATAGTACGTTGAGAACACACGTTACCTTATATATCCACCCACGGCTACAAACCTTTTGTCAGTAGAACAGTCAAAAGACTTCAATAACTGGGTGTTATAATAGAGCCCGGTGAAATTCGTATTCGTTTGTTAGAATTATTTCACAGGTGCGTTAATCTATGACAGGAAAAGTATTACATATTCTTACTTCCTGGCTGTAACTCCAGATAGTAACAGTATCACACAGTGCCTTACAACATTATCGCACAAATGTCTTATAAAGGAATGCGTCTTCATAGGCTGCAGTTTTCAATCACACTTCACGTCACAGTCTCTCTCACATTGAAATAAGTACAAGTTTTAATCCATAATTTTCATATCATTTCGCTTACCATTGCCGCAGAAGAATCCAACGATGCCTTGCACATAAGCTGTACAGCTTCGAAAAATGTCATTCCTGAGAACAAATCCATGAGGTCCTGGACTTTCTGGCCTATCTGAAATAAAAGCGCCACACGTGTTTCACCATCATGTCGCATCAAACAGTCGCTGACCGATCACCCAAGAGCTTTATTTTTGTAGGCTGCCATATAATATTGGCGCTCCCACTGACAGAGAGAGATCTGTTGCAATCGTCAATGTGAAAATGTTTGCGCCCCCGCGATTTCGTGCCCACTAAAGTGAAGGCATTGAGGCTAAATCTTGGTACAGTGGTGGCACTTTTTAGTACATGCATCTACCTTGCAATAATTTATTACAAATACAAGTAACGTCCGTCTTAAGAACGCACGCAAAATAAGCATTTTATGTGGTGCACTACGTGCCTATGCGCAGATTACGATCTATATCAGTGTTTTTCAGTCTCGGTGCCCAGACTCTGTCAACGACGTTTCTTTAAGAGTAATATGGGCGCGCACGCACACACACACACACACACACACACACACACACACACACACACACACACACACACACACACACACACACACACATATATATCAAAGCTGACATGATATTTATTAAAGCGAAGTTTTCCATGTCTCCCTGACTCGCCCGTGAGCACCGAAAACGCACTACAGGGAAGCCAACTTACACAATGGCACTATCTGCGCATATTCGCACACAATAGGACAAGGCTGCGTATCTGCACGCACAATAGAACAACGGCGCACGACATACGTATCGTAGAATACTGCAGTGTACATTCGCAGTTGTACCGATCAGAACGATGGAAACAGCAACGCCACGCTGCCCAGACGAACTGTATATATCTGCTGTTGAATTTCCCGCGTTCATCCTACAAGAAAGAAGACAACGAGCATCGGGCCAGGGAGCGCGTGCATTACGCACGTCACGCAATGCATTCCCGGCCGTCACCAAGGGTAGGCCGCGGGTGCAGCGCACGGCAGAAGAGGCTGCCGTACGTGAACGTAAACGCGAGCGCGATCGTGCCCGTAAGACCGATCCCGTGTATCGGCAACGGCAGAGCCTCTGGCCGTCCCCCACAGCGATCACAAGGCAATACTGTGCAAGTGTAGAGTCGATAAACGTTTTTGAGCGCGAACAAGAGACAAGGCACACAAAATAGAGGTGAAACACAGGACAGGCGCTACTTTCAACTGTTTATTCCACAACGTCGTCATGAAATATATATGAATAAAGGCACATGCGCAGAAACATACATGAAAATGAAACAAAAAACCCCATAAGGAAAAAAAACACATGATAAAGATAATGTATAAGAAATACCTGACTAATTTACATGCGCGTCGAGGTGTCTAAACTCTTTTGCGTAGAGACTTAAAGAAGGTTCACTGATGCAACCTTCGCCCCTCTTTTTTATGTCATAAGTTTCCCGTAACAAGCGGGCCTGCTCATTGTGGCTCCTACCAAGAATCCTCGCGTCAAAAAATAATGCCTCACATCTACAAGAGTTCACGTGATCCGCCAAATGCGTTCGCTCCTTCTTTTTAATATTCAAGGCGTCACCAGAGGCTTGCAGTGAGTCACCTCATCGCAGGTGACTCATCGCTCTGCGATGATTTTTGTTAACGCGTTAAGCGCGACCCACAGGGAGCGATTTTCTTGCGAAACACTGGCGTATGGCCGCGCGCGGCGTCCACCCGGCGGCCGACGGCTGTTCGCCGACGATCAAGGCGGGCTGGATATTGTTCGCCGGCGATCCACCGCTCGCCGGAAGCGGCGAGTGGCTCGAACCAATCAGGGCGCGGTCGCGTCCGACTTCCGGCCGCCGCATTTGACTATGCTAGCCAGCCAAAGAATATGGCAACGAAAGCTGTGCGCATCGCGTACAACGATCGGCTGATCATAGCCGCCCAGGTGCGACCAATATTATCGGATTGTAGCCACCCTGAATACAAGAACTCTCGGAAAAAGATCGACGTGTGGCAGGAAGTTGACGCGGAGATTGTTAGTGACCCTGAAGGTAAGCCAACAATAATCACCACTCCTTGTTGACACGTGCTTTTTTTTTCTGATCCACTGCTTCATTGGTTATTCGCAAACAAGCGTTTTAATAATTTGTTTTGGTTTGCTTCAGGCTACCTGTCTCTCTCCACTCCCCCCCTCCCCCTTTTTCTTTTGTTTCGGCGATCAACGTGAAGCTGGGCTAGATGGTGCGTAGCTTATGAGAGCAAACAAATAGCGCAAAAATGACGCGCGCGGTATCGTACGCGCGGAAGCCGAGAATGACACAGGACGCGCGCGCTGTCTTGTGCGCGTCCTGTGTCATTCCGTGTGCGTCTTTTCTGCGCTTTTGTTTTCTTCCAGAAGCGATGGCAGCAGGTGCCTTTTTTTAGGGGCGAAGCTCCTTAGGGTGTGGGTCTGTCCCTCCTCTGTAGTAGTAGTAGTAGTCGTCGTAGTAGGTAGCCACGTCTACTTTTATGAAAAAAAAAAATTCCGAAAGTTGCGTCCGCAGCGCTGGAATCCAACCAGGGACCCCTCGCTTCCGAACGCGCGGCGCAAACCACTACGCCACGAAGCGCACATG
This sequence comes from Dermacentor silvarum, assembly GCF_013339745.2. Classification (NCBI taxonomy): domain Eukaryota; kingdom Metazoa; phylum Arthropoda; class Arachnida; order Ixodida; family Ixodidae; genus Dermacentor; species Dermacentor silvarum. The sequence goes on from NC_051161.1 coordinate 84,673,818, forward strand.
GACACCTGCACCACCATGACAATAAATACCCAACATTAACGAAAGACTGCGCGTTTCTAACACGTTTGTGCTAGCGCGTTACGGCCCGTCTAAGAAGCTGGTGTAAGACGCTGTGGCCTCTCCGCCTTACCCCCGTATTCATAAACGCTCCTCGACTTGAACTTGACTTGCCACCGCCTTGGGCAGCGCGTTCGAAACACGTTGAAGGCGGTGGCAAGTCAAGGTCAAGTCGAGGAGCGTTTATGAATACGGGGGTTATACTCTCTCAGCAGTCATGTGATGGCGTCGGCAAACGCGGTGCACGTTCCGGCATGTGTAAACGGCTGCGTAAGACGCTGTGGCCTCTCCCCCTTACTAGAGAGTACTGCACGTTTCTAACGCGTTTGTGCTAGCATCCCCTTAAGCAGGAGATGGTGCAATTATAATGAAGGGCGCTGTTATAAAATAGGAATGACGTCACATATGGCGCGTGTCATTGGTGGAAGTCAATCGTTCGATTTAGTGCGGCGAGACTGGGCGAATTACACGGATGATAAGTGGTTCTTGAGGGAAAGGGAAATGTTGACGCTATCTTCTGCAGCCCTTGAGGAAGCACGGCTCAGCGCCAACGGGGAGGGGTAAGTGGGAGCGAAAGAAGGGATAGAGTGGAGTCGCCATGGCTGGGCGAAGCAAAACCGGCAGGCATAGGCGGCACGTATCAGGCCGAGATGGAAGGCCTTGGTGTGCTGCAGAGTCTGCAGGGGTGTTGTGCCAGGCCGGTCAGGCCCGGGGTGGGATGGGAGGCCGTGAGGCCTTCCCGCTTGTAGAAATGTCCTTAGAGGCGTGCGGAGAGCCCTGACGAGTCAAGGAACTCCACGACGCCTCGAAGTGCAGAAAGGTGGTGTCGGCCGGGGAAGAGGAGATCTTCCTCCTTGCCAGAGGGGAGGCCCAGGCGGCGGAACTCCTGCAGGAGTGGGCCCCGCTGCTGGAGGTACGCCGGGCAGGCCAGCAGGAGATGTTCGATCGTCTCCGGCTCCCCGCAGGAGCTGCAGGCCGGGGACGTCGCTCGTCCCAGTCGGTAGCTGCGTGCTGCCGTCCAGCTGCAGCCGATGCGGAGCCGGAGAAGGAGCGAGGTCTCCCTGCGAGCCAGGCCTCGCTGGGGGAGTGGTCGTGGGGGGTGAATTACACGGAAGATTCACGGTTTACCGATGATTCCCTCCGGAGCTTCGCCCACTCATCATCATTCACCCCGTGGATATGCGCTGTTTTTTTTTTTCTAAGGTCGAGGCGGCCGCCTGTTTTTCGCCGCATGTGGGTGCAGCACAGCGGCGGCATGCTGGCGATCCGCCGCAAGTTCGCCGTAAGAGTTCGTTCCATGTGGGTCAGGCTTTACGCAATGACAGTCATCTTAAACAGCTCCGCTGTTAAAAATTGCGGCAGAACCTATCTCACGAAGACTGTTGACGGTAACGCTTGAGCATTCAACCAATATAGCGACACAACGTATTGCCACCGTCAAAACGAGGTATGTATGAGGCGTGTGCTGTAGCGGGACTCCTGTGTGGGATTCCATAAGAACATTCGGCGCTAACTAGCGCCGCCACCGCGAAGCCTGCGCGTGGCCCCCAAAATGCATAGCACTTGAGAAACGCGGCATGTAGGAACCGGGCTCCTCTCTCGCGACTTTTTCTGGACATGCGGCACCCTCCAGTGGCACTACCGAGGAGTCCGCGCGTGGCCTCCGCGCCGGTGCTTGTGAACGCTGCGAATAGTTACCTCGCTTGCCGCACGCTGAGTGGCACAGACTCAGTGACCCAAGTTGGCGAGATGTTCATTGAAGAGCAGTACATACCCAACTTCATTCATGGCGCAGCTCGCTAAAGCGTTGGCGTGAAAGGCGCTCTTTGAAAGGTGGCACATCCCCATAGTGCATTTGTGGCGCGCGGCCTGCTCGATTATCGGGTTGCTGTCCTTGGGGAACCCTTGGGATGTGAACTCAATTTCGCTTAGCGTCGGAGAAATTTAAGCGATATTTTTCATCATTGTACAGCGGCACATTCCCGTTGGCACATACCTTGTTGCCCAATTTGGCGTCAAAGACATTCTTTGAAGAGCGGCACACACCTATTGGCCCATGGCCAGTGACCCAAGTTGGCATTAAAGAGGTTCATTGACGACCAGCGCAGACCGAGTGGCATGTATCCAGTGCTCCAAGTCGCCGTGAGGGTTTATCGAACAGCGGTGCCTACCCAGTCTCACATCCACAGGGACCCATGGCGGCGTGAAAGAGGTTCGTTGAAGAGCGGCCCGTGTGTACACACTGGCATGTACTCAGGGACCAAACTCGGTCCGACGGTTGGTTTCGAACTGTATCCCCACAGCATTGCAGCGCGATGCGCTAACCATTCGGCCTCGGAATACCCAGTGACCCAGGTCGTCGGGAAAACGGTTAGATACAAACATACGTAGCTACGTAGATACAAACAGAGATAGATGCATAGCCTCAAGAATGTGCGTGAAGCGTTGAAAGAATGATAATGCATTAAAGCGTTTCTGTGGCAATGTTGGGCTTTCGATTTTTGGTACTGGCTCTCAGCGAGACTTCGAAGTAACAGAGTACCGCGCTTACGAAGCAGGTGGCAAGTGTATTGCTTAAAGGGGCCCTGAACCACTTCTTGGGCTTGATGAAATAATATAGTCCGCGGCTAGCATACACTGTTGTGAACATCTCAGCCAAGTTTTGCTGCCCGACGCGGTCAGTGGAGCTTAGAGCACTGCACGGGCTCGGGCTTACCCGAAAGCCCGGGCCCGGCCCGGCCCGTGGGCCGGGCCGGGCCGGGTAGAGGAGTTTTTTCACGGGCTCGGGCCGGGCTCGGGCACGGCGTGTGCTTTTTGACCCGGGCCCGGGCCGGGCTCAGGTTTTTTGACGCGGGCCCGGGCCGGGCTCGGGCTTTCTGCGAGTTATTCTCGGGCTTCTCAACTCTGAAAAACATGTATTTTTCGGTCTCGGGCCGGGTTCGGGCCGGTTTCGAGTCGGGCTCGGGCCGGGCTCGGGCTTAAGGTAAAGGGGTGGCGGGCCGGGCCGGGCGGGTACGTAGATTATATCCGGGCCCGGGCCGGGCCCGGGTCTCGCCATAACGTTTTGATCGGGCTCGGCGGGCCGGCCAATGTGAAAACGGGCCCGGGCCGGGCCCGGGCCGCAAAAATCGGCCCGTGCAGTGCTCTAGTGGAGCTCCCAAGCGGAACGCGAAGTCACCTTTTTCTCAAACGCCCTCGTTTCAAAAGACCACACGATCCTCGCTCTTTTCTGTGTGCTTTATTTCGTAATAAAGCACACTACAATACACGGCTGCTATTGGTCGCTGCGGCCGGCTACACCGCGGCCTCCGCGAGGTGCCGCCACGAGTCCAGTGGCTAAGCGCACTGCGGCTCGTTGAGGACAACCGCGTTTGGCTTACGTTTAGCGCGTCGTAGGTACCAAATGACAAACTAGACAGATCTCAAGAAACAGATTGGAGAAGGTTACAAACCAGAACCTCCAGAAACCCAGTACACATATTAAACAGCGTAAATTCCACACAATACCCAGAAGCGAGCTGCAAGCTATGCAAGCACGAACACGCAGACATGGCACACGTCTTATGGAGATGCACAGAGATCAGACCAATATACAGAGAGGACAACATAGAACCGGACCTTCTCGAGGAGCGATGGCTAAGCGCTCCGACTAGCTCAGATCTACAAGACCAACTATGGGCAATCCAGCGAGCCCGGGCAGCGGTGGAAAGGCTATGCCTCACCGCACATAATGCCCGGGTGGCCTGAGCCCGGGCCGGCAACCTCGCAGGGGCTTTTATCAATGAAGTTTTTTTTTTTCGTTCGTCCAATCCAAAGTCCAAAATGAAATTTGAACTGCGCTCCATGGTGACGCTTCCGAGGTGGAGTGTTGTGGCCCCGCCCCACTCCACCGTAGCCTTCGCAGTGCAAGGCATTGAAGGAGGAAGGGGAACACAGCGGAGGGCCGTGTTTGATTGCCAATAACTACGCTTCGGCTGAAAGCATTGAAATACTTTTTGCGGCAAAGTGATTCTGAAATAGCCTATTTTCACTTCAAATGTATTCCTCCACTCGATAAAAAGTGATTCAGGGCCCCCTTTAAGGTGCGTTTAGACGCTATATGGTTTATCAAAATGCAACCGGGACATTTTCTCCCGTGAGAAACTTTTCTTCCTTATTTACAGAGCTATGCCGCTAGATGGAAATCAGATGGTCTACAGTGGATGAGTCATTATTGCATTCTGTTGCTTTT
>NC_051161.1:84678205-84708529 GCF_013339745.2 Dermacentor silvarum
GGAGAATTTCTTTCATTCAATTGGTAAGTACAAGTAATTTTCGCTATGTTGTGCTTGGTGTCATTGTGGCTTCTTATGATATTGCCACGGGGATATGAGTAGCAAAAGGGATAGGAAAATTATATTTACACGATATATACAAAGAGAGACGGCTGCAGGCAAGATGGCAGAACAACAAACACGAGCGCTGCCCAGATCGTCGTCTTCACCGTCTTTCTGGCGCATTCTTCCATGCTCGGCAGGATGCGTGCTTCAGTTCGCGGGAATAGCGCGTAACATAGAACCCCCGCCGTAGAGAGCGCCGTTTCGGCGCTTAAGGAGCAGCAGGATCGTGTCCGGCAGCATAAGGCTTAAGTCGGGAGACGTGCACGATATCAATTGCGGACGCGGCAGATGATTGACTGTCCAATGGCCAATCTCGTACGTCACGTCAGTGATCTGGCGTAGAACCTTGTAACGCCCGGAGTAGCGGGAAAGAAGTTTTGACGACAAGCCAACGTGGCGGCAAGGCGTCCAGAGGAGGACCAAAGAGCCTGGAGAGCAATTACCGACTCTGTGATCGTTATCATAGCGGGCCTTGGAGGCATAAAGACGATCCCTTGCAATCTGGCAAGCCGTTGCAGCCCGAGAAGCTGCATCGCGAGCGTAGTCGGTAACAGGGTGCACAGGTGGTGGTAAAAGAGTCTCGAAGGGCAATGTGGGATGGCGGCCAAACAAGAGATAAAAGGGGAAAAGCCAGCGGTGTCATGGCGTGACGAGTTGTAGGCGAATGTCACATAAGGCAAGGTGCTGTCCCAATCACGGTGGTCTGAGGAAACGTACATGGAGAGCATTGTGGTCAGCGTGCGGTTGAGGCGCTCGGTAAGCCCATTGGTTTGCGGATGGTAGGCAGTGGTTAGCTTGTGACGGATGGAACACGAACGAAGAATGTCGTCGACGACTTTGGACAGAAAGGAGCGACCACGGTCGGTCAGCAGCTGTCGAGGAGCGCCGTGGTGAAGAATAACGTCGTAAAGTAGGAATTCCGCAACGTCAGTGGCACAGCTTGTCGGTAGTGCCCGCGTGATAGCGTATCGTGTCGCGTAGTCCGTAGCGACGGCAATCCACTTGTTCCCAGTCAGAGATGTTGGGAATGGCCCGATGAGATCAAGGCCGACGCGGTAGAACGGGACGCGGGAATGTCGATGGGCTGAAGAGGACCGGCTGGCGACAAGGATGGATGCTTGTGGCGCTGGCAAGACTCGCAAGAAGCAACGTATCGGCGCACAGAGCGGTGGAGGCCTGGCCAGAAGAACCGACGCCGAACGCGATCGTACGTGCGAGTTGCTCCGAGATGTCCAGCGGTTGGGGCGTCATGAAGCTGTTCGAGAACAGTGGAACGGAGTGTTTCGGGAACAACCAGTAGAAGTTCTGGGCCATCGGAGCTGGTGTGGCGTCTGTATAAGATGCCATCACGAAGCACGAATAATTGTAGGGACGGGGCAGAGTGATGAGAGCGTAGACGGTGCATAATTGACCGCAAATTGGCATCACTGAGCTGTTCGCTGCGTATGTCCGATAAATCGGATATCGCTAAGACACAGGCGTCAGAATCGTGCGCTGACTAGTTGGGAACATCCACTGGATGACGGGATAGGCAGTCCGCATCATGGTGCAGTCTGCCAGGTTTGTAAGTGACGTCAATACTGTATTCTTGCAGTTTCAGTGCCCAGCGACCAAGTCGTCCAGTCGCATTTTTGAGGGAAGACAACCAGCAAAGCGCATGGTGGTCTGTGATAACCGAAAAGGTGCGGCCGAACAACTATGGTAGAAACTTTCCCACAGCCCAAACTAGTGCGAGGCACTCGTTGTCAGTGATCGAAAATTTGCACTCCGAAGAGGAAAGAAGGCGACTGGCATAAGCAATGACGCGGTCGCGTCCTTGTTGATGCTGGGCGAGAACAACGCCGATGCCATGTCCACTGGCATAGGTGCGAAGTTCAGTGGGGCTGAGGGGTCAAAATGTGCCAACATGGGTGGTGACGTAGGTAAAGTCGGGAGCGTGTGAAACGCAGTGGCCTGTTCAGGACCCCAAGAAAATGACGTTTCCTTCTTTAAGAGTAGCGTGAGTGGACAGGAAACGTTGGCGAAGTTCTTGACAAAACCTCGAAAATAGGAGCACAAGCCGACAAAGCTCCGTACATATTTATAGGAACGTGGCATAGGGAAGTCTTTGACAACGTGAATTTTTCCTGGGCAGGTTGCACGCCTTCAGAACTCACAAGGCGGCCAAGCAGAGTGATTTCGCGGCGGCCAAAACGACATTTCGCAGAGTTGAGCTGAAGGCCTGCTAGTCTGAACACTTCAAGAACGGCCGACAAGTGGCTAAGGTAGCTGTCAAATGTCGGTGACAACACGATGACATCGTAAAGGTAACAGAGGCAAGTTGACCATTTGTATCCACGGAGGAGGGAGTCCATCATCCTTTCAAATGTGTCTGGGGCATTACACCGTCCAAAGGGCATTACCTTAAACTGGTAAAGTCCATCGGGCGTAACAAATGTGGTCTTTTCCCGGTCTTGATCATCGACGGATATCTGCCAGTAGCCTGACCTCACATCGATAGAAGAGAAGTAGGCAGAGCCATGTAGACAGTCGAGAGCGTCATCGATCCGCGGCAAGGGGTAGATGTCCTTGCGCGTTACTTTGTTTAAGTGGCGGTAGTCGACGCAGAAGCGCCAGCTGCCATCTTTCTTCTTGACTAGCACGACCGGTGATGCCCATGGACTGCATGAAGGATCAGTCACGTCCTTGGTGAACATCTTGTCGACTTCACGCTGTATCACTTCTCGCTCGGCACGGGACACACGATAAGGACGTCGTCTGATCGGGTTGGCGTCCCCAGTATTGATCTTATGAGTGACCACAGATGTCTGTCACAAAGGACGGTCATGGAAGTCAAATATGTCGCGGTAGGACTTCAATATGTGCCACATATTGGCTGTCTGTGCAGGAAGGAGGTCAGACGCTATCATCTTGTCAATATCACCGTCGACAATATTGTGCGAGGAAGAGGAAGGGGTAGAGGACAAAGAAACGTCGGTGACGAATGCAGAAATGGCACACTCATCGCTAGAAGAAATGTGGGCTAGAGTCATGCCGCCTGTGATAAGTTGCGTGCACCAGCTAAAGTTCAATATGGGTAGAGACGTTCGATTATCCGTATCTCTAATAATGGTTTGAGGAAGAGTGACGTTTTTGGTGAATAAGCCGTCAATAACGATCGGGGTGAAGATGTAATCGCCATCGGGAATGGGAGAAAACGACCGCACGCTCACATATCTAACGGCTTGAGGTATACGAACGTAATCTACTGAGCACAAGCGCTCTTGTCGTCTAGTAGGAGCGTCATGGTAGCATGGTAGGCCTAGCTGAAGCAAGACAGTTCCATAGTCAATAAGAGCAGAATGGGCAGACAGAAAATCCATACCAAGGATGAGGTCATGAGCGCATTTCTCGAGCACGGCAATTAGTACGCTTGTGGATCGGTCAGCAACACTTATTCGAGCGGAGCATATCCCTAGCACGGGAAACGTTCCGCCATCGGCGACACGAATGAGCGGTACTGTGAGGGGTGTTAGGACCTTCTTAAGGCGGCGACGAAGCTCCCAATTCATTACTGGTATCTGAGCCCCAGTATCCACTAGAGCAACAACATGTGCGTCATCCAGTTTAACGTCTATCAGGTTCCATCTGGTCTGCATTGTGGTCAGACAATGTCGCAGACGGGTCGTCAATGCAGCATCACCTCTGGGAGCTGCATCATCCAGTTTTCCCAATGTAGTCGTTCAATCGGCGACGTAGGGTGGCGGAATTGGGGCGAGCGAGATGATTGGCGACGAGACAACGGCGAACGGGACTGGTTACCATGTGGGGATGGTGAACGACGATATGGCATGGAGGGAGCGTCGTCACTGGTGGCTTGGGGAGGCTCGTGGTAGGGCTGAAATTGGCCATGATCCATGTCGCGGCGACGGTTGTATCCATGGGGCGCCCGATACCAATACCACTGCCTGTTACAGTGGCGGGCCACGTGTCCAATACGACGGCAGTTGAAGCAAATAGGACGGTCATCAGCAGTCCTCCAGTCGGCTGGGTTGCAAGCACGGAATGGCGGCCTTTGACCTTGGGCGTGCGAAAGGGAGGGACGGCGGTTGATCGGCTGGGAAGGAGCTGCGGCGCACAGAGTCCAGGCCAGCATTGGAGAGGTCCTGATGAATGATAGCTTGGACTAGTGGCACCATCTGGGAGCTACGGTCACAGGTACGGCCGCACGTAGAAGCAGGAGACACAGCGTCAAGTTCACGTCGGATGATCTTCTTCACGTGTTCCACGGTGAGTCGCGCCGACGGCTCAGGTACGTCTTCGCAGGACCACGTTGCTGCCGTGTTCGGAAGTCGAGCGAAATAATCGGTGATGCGTCGACTTTTAGCGGCCTCAAAGCGCTTGCACTCTTGGATGATGGCATCGATGGTGTCGCAGTCTTTGCAGATTAGCAGGTTGAAGGCATCATCTGCTATGCCCTTTAACACGTGGCCTACTTTCTCAGACTCCTTCATGCCATCGTCGGCTTTGCGGCAAAGGGCAAGCACGTCCTGTATATAAGTCAGGTATGACTCTGTCACTGTCTGCACACGAGATGCCGGCTCCTTCTTTGCTGCTGCCTTTCTACCTGCAGACTTGTCGAACGGGGAACGCATCTTTTCCTTGCATGCATCCCAGCTCCGAATTTCGTCTTTGTTATTTTCAAACCACACCTTTGCGGTTCCTTTGAGGTAAAATGATCATCTCATCCCAGTGATTATTCTTACTTGCACGCTCGTACAGGGGTAGCCAGTCCTCGATGTCGACGTTGTCAGTCCCGCAGAATGTGCCTGGGTCCTTTAGCGGAGCCAGGACGACCGTTGTCGTTGCAGCCGCCTCGGTGGGCGCAGACACTTCTTCCGCCATCGTGAATAAAGCCAAGCGTCAGCCGCTGCGGAGCTCCATTGTACCGTGTGAATACCCCGCACCTCCTACCAAAATGCCACGGGGATGAGAGTAGCCAAAAGGTATATGAAATTATACTTACAATATATATATATATATATATATATATACACAGAGAGAGACAGCTGTAGGCGATATGGCAGAAAAACAACACGAGCGTTGCTCTGATCGTCGTCTTCACCGTCTTTCTGGCGCATTCTTCCATGCGCGGCAGGATGCATGCTTCAGTGCGCGGGAATAGCACGTAACAATATTGCGAAGATGCAGGGTGTCATTTGAAGGGATGGGTCAGAAGGATCAGAGAGCAGGCGTTCGGTAAACTTCCATAACGATTCATTGTTTCGTTGTTCAGCATCAATGCCTTTCGAGGCGGAAAGCGAGGGAACGCAGATCGGTGCGGCTTCTACTAAATCGTTCAGTGCATCGACGGGATGATGAGACAGGCAGTCGATGTCCTGATGTAAACGGCCCGACTTGGGGACCACAATGCATGTGCATCGCTGAAGGCGTAGGCCCCAGCGAGCAAGGCGTCCAGTGGGGTCCTTGAGCGAATAAAGCCAAAAAAGTGCGTGTTGACTGGTTGTAACTGTAAATGGTTGACTATATATGCAGGGTCGGAACTTTCCCACAGCCCGAATGAGGCCCAGACACTCTCGCTCGGTAATCGAGCAATTGCGCTCGGATGGAGAGAGGTGGCGGTTGGCGTAGGCGATAACGCGGTTGTCCCGACATTGGCGTTAGGCTAAAATTGCGCTGATGCCGTTGCCACTGGCGTGAGTGCGAATTTCTGTCGAGGCGGAGGTGCCAAAATGGGCGAGAACAGGAGGCGTGGTGAGTAGCGTGATGAGTCGCGAGAAAAATCTGCTTGTTCAGAGCCCCAGCGGAATGGAACGTCTCTCTTTAGGAGGTCAATTAGCGGCCGGGCAGCATGCGCGAATTTTTTCACAAACCGGCGGAAGTAACAACAAATGCCAATAAAGCTTCGAACATGTTTGGTACAGGTTGGTAAATGGAAACACTGCCCTGCACGAACTTTCGCTGGGCCGATGCGAATGCCTGACGAATAGACGAGATGTCCGAGCATGGTTATTCGGTGGTGATTGAAGTGGCACTTGGACAAGTTGAGCTGCTGGCCATCGGTGCGAAGACAGAAAGAACACATGAAAGTCGTTTAAGATGGGTTGCAAAAGTTGCAGAAAATACGATGACGTCATCCAAGTAGCACAAACAGATGGCGCATTTGAAGCCACGCAAGAGCATGTCCATCATCCTTTCAAATGTCGCCGAGGCATTTCACAAGCCAAAAGGCATTACCCTGAACTGATAGAAGCCGTCAGGTGCGACGAATTCGGTCTTCTTACGGTTTATTTCATCCACGGCAATTTGCCAATATTAGGAGCCAATGTCTAAGGTGGAGCGAATAAGTGGCACCATGGAGACAATCCAGAGAATCTTCAATGCGTGGAAGGGGGTAGACATCTTTCTGGGTGATCTTGTTTAGGTGAGGATTGTCCACGCAGAACCGCCAGCTGTTATCCTTCAATTTGAGGAGAACAGAGAATCACATGGGCTGGAAGAGTGTTCAATAATCCCTTTGGCAAGCATTTTGTCAAATTCACTCTCCATGACTTGTTGCTCGGAGGGTGACACCCGTTATGGGCGTTGACGAACAAGATCCGCATCGCCGGTATTTATGCGATGCTTCGCAACCGTAGTTTATCCCAAAGGCATATCTTTCAGGTCAAAATATTGGTGTAGGACTTGAGGAGGTCACGGAGCTCTGCGGCTTGTTGGGGTGAGAGGTCCGGCACAATCATCTTTGCAAGGTAATCAGACGGGCAGATGCAGAAGACGCAGAACGAGCACTGGTCGAAGATGGTGCAACAGATAGAGCTCAAATATAGCACTCTCGGGACGGTGAGAACATGGCAAGAGACATACCTCGAGGAAGTACTTGAGGGCACTGTTCGAAATTTAGGATGGAAAGACATGTCTGATTGCCGCGCTACAGAAATGATGGTGTGAGGGATGGAGTGTGGGAAAGGAGGACTGAAGTCGCGGAACTAAGGACATAATCTCCACCAGGTACAGATGGACAGGCTAAAACAGTGATGTAGGTTGCTGCTTGACATGGGAGGCGAATAAAATCCGCAGAACAATGCTGAGTTGGGGCTTGAGCAGGAAGGTCAATGGAAATTGATAGGTTCTGTTGCATAACACTGGCTGAACAGTCAATCAGAGCAGAATGGATGGTCAGACGTCGAGTCCGGGAATCGTCAAAGCACTGCGTCACTTGTGTGGCAGGAGACGCTGCTTCAATTTCTCCCCGGACTATACGTACGACGTTCCCGGAAGGGTTGGGCTCACGCGGAAGACAAAGGTCTTCGCACGTTGATGAAGCAGCGGTGTTGTGTAAAGACGCGTGAACTGCCAAACTATCCGGCGGCTCTTCGCGTTTTCAAGGCGGCGACATTCGTTAATGATTTTATTGACCGTTATGGACTTGTAAATAAGAAAGTTAAACGCGTCGCCTGCGATGCATTTCAAAACGTGGCTGACCATGTTATTATCCACCTTGCAGCAAAGAGCTAGGATTTACTGGATGTACGCCACGAAAGATTCAGTGCACGTCTGAGCACGGGTCCCAAGGTTCTCTTTAGCAACCCGTTGGCGGCCGACGAGCTTGTAGAACTATAAGCTTTTATTTGCACTGGTTCCAACTTGTAATTTTCCCCCATGTATCTCGAATGAGACCAGTGTAGTTTTCTTCAAGTACAATATTATGTTAGCCTGCATAAGCGCGTTATCCCACCTGTTGTGTGCGCTGACCCGTTCGTAATTCTGCAACCAGCCATCGACGTCAACGTTGTCGTACCCAGAAAACATCCCAGAGTCGCGGGGCGGGGACAGGATGACCGTCGGTGGCGTCGACGGAGCAGTGGTTGAAGACTCTCCTTCGGGTGACATGGCGGCCAGGTTACGTCCACTGCGGAGCTCCGTCTTGCGCAAGTGACTTCCCCGCACGTCCACCAATGATGCTACGGAAAGGAAGAAGCGCACGTGTATTTACAGCTGACTTTTAATGGCTGAGCCAACATGCGGAAAGAAGCGAAAACCAAATTCTTCTTCTTTGTATTTAAGGCCACCATCCATGTCCTCTCCTTCCAACATCACAGACTGAGAATATATATATATATATATATATATATATATATATATATATATATAATATTATTATGCAAGGTACAGAGTAGCACAGCGCACGTGAAAGAAGTTAAGGCATTTTCGCGAAAGCAGACTTTCCACAAAAATGTTTACTACTCTAAGAGCTTGGTGCTTCCGTGGCCTGTGTTCATGTACGAAATACCTTGCGGAACCACCAAGCACAGTTAAGAACACAGGGGCTTTATTTGTACGTCCCTTCACTTGATCTACTCCATCGTTTCACTTCCTCTTCTTCATCTCACTCAGCCGTCCTCACTACCCGCTCAGGTCTCAACCGGCGAGACAACAGAAGAAGAAGGAAACTGACACAGAGAACACTACGCCCTATCTAGCAACGCCGCCACGAAACCTGCGCGTGGACTCTAAAATTCATGGCGCACCCGCGCCTGGGAACTCTTAGGAACTTCGTTACGCGGCAACCGGAGTCCTCTCTCGTGCTTCTTTCCGGACATGCGGCGCCGTCTAGTGGCACTTCCGCGAAGTCCGCCCGTGTCCTCCGAGACAATGAGCGGCGGGGGGGGGGGGGGGGGGGGGCCCTGGGGCCTGCGAACGATGAGTAACTGTTTCCTCGCTTGACGCACACCCAGTGGCACATCCTCACTAACCCAAGTTGGCGATAGGTTCCTTGAAGAGCGGCACATACCTAGTGCATTGATGGCGCAGCCTGCTAATGCGTCGGGTTGCTGTCCTTGAGGAATATCTATTGCTTCATTCATTTATTTACGTGTTTGTTTGTTTATTTATACACTTACTGTGAGGTGGGTTTGACTCCGCTAGGCACCGGACAAATTTATGGCATCTTTTTCGTCAAAGTCGAACGGTGTGTAATGTTGCGGAGCAAATGGCAGCCGCTTTGTTCTAGCGGAGCTTTATAGTCGATTATTTATATCGCAATTCAAACTATGATGGAAAAAGTATTAGGCATGTTGGTAGTTCGTGTCGAAAATAAGAACAACCCGAGAGACAGGGACCAACAAAGAAAGACACACGGAGCATGTCTTTCTTCGTTTGTCCCTGTCTCTCGCGCTGTACTTCTTATTCAAGCGACGCTTCTTATAACTCACCGATTTCGGTGGCGTTCATCTACGTAAAAAATTATCACCATCAGCATTGGCTCGAACGTCGTCGTCTTCTTCTACAGCTGGCTCGTTGACCTCGTGCTCGTGCTCGGCACGCGCTCGTGCCACTGCTCCCACGTTCGTCGACGTCATCTGCTTCCATAACTGGCTGCGTTGCCACTAATCATTCCAGCGTAGAATTTCACTTCTCTTCTGTCGTCGTAATGGGGAGGCCGCGCTTACGGAAGTATGAGCCATAGCTTAAGGGGGTATGAGCCATTCATTGTCTGGCGTAACGGACAGATTTACTTTTGAAACAATTGCATGGAAATGCAACCAGAACGAACGCGCTCGGGGAAGCGCCGATCGTCGACGTGCCGATTCTAACTTAGGCGCTTCCGAAGCCCAGGGCAAACGTCATCGAAGAGCCGTGGACCCCGAGTTGAGCGAGCGTGATGTTGAGGCTAAACGTTGGCGTAGTCTTGCCGTCCAGGAACCCGACAACGGTGCTGCACGCCTCGGCAACGCTAGCGCCAACTTCCCCGGTGCGACGGCCAGGTTGCAACGCGAGTTTCTCAACCGGAACTTCGCAGCCATCTGCAGTGCGTTTGACCAGTTGAGGTTCGAGAACAACGTGGTACTCGTCAGTGCAATTCGTTCGGAGGAACACCGACGACACACACAAGCTTCGCTTAGCCCCATTTCCTCGACAAGGGAGGGGCTACTGTTTTTTGCGATAGGAAGTATAGCGACACTTCAGGTATATTTCTGCGGTCGGCGTAGATGTCGCCGTGATGTTTCGTATAAACTCCAACCAAGGGCGATAATATCGTCGCCGCGCACCTTATGTTGCATGAGCGAGTGAAAGCGTGAGAGGGTGAGCCGACGATACCGGCTGCATCTTGTGCGCACAAGGTAGGAAGCGCGCCGTCTTCCGTCGCGCGCAAGGCACCGGTGGAAGAGAGAGGGGGGAGGGCGTTCTACTTTTATTGCGATAGCAATTATATGGACACTCCAAAGCAGATTTTTGCCATTGGCGTCGCCGTTGCCGTGAGGTTCCGTATGACGTCAATGGAGATGAAATCGTCACCGCGCGCCGCCGAACGCTGTATGTACGAGTGAAAGGGCGCGAGGGACGCGCTCTTTCACGGGGAGTCAACCCACGGCGGAGAACAAACGCGCGTTCTGCGCCGTGCGTCCTTAAGGGCTGCAGAAGTAGGCGTCTCTTTCCTCCTTTACAATCACCATATATGAGAGCAAACGCGCCTTCTTCCGACGCGCGAAAGGCGGTGGGGGGGGGGGGGGGGGAGGGAGGTGACGTTTAGCTGTGGCACCAAGTGCCTATTTATATCAGAGGCTCCTGCAACAGTCGGCAACGCCGCACGCATTTTGTGCGAACGCGGGCAAAACGCCGACGGCGTCGACAACAGTTCTGCGTGTTGCCGGTGCTGCTGCATGTCCAAGTTTATACAGCTGATAAAGCTACTATCATTACTCCGTATAGCTCTCTACAAATTTGCTATCGCAATTGATGCTTCGCCTATCAGGTGAAACTGCGACAACTTTTATTCTACTTCAGCTGCCGCTGCGTATGGCATGGTAGAGCCCGCTGTCCACCCTGAGCTGTGTTTTCGCCGTTTAGTTCGTGTTCAAGTGAGAGGTAGCACAGAGATCAATTCGGTTGCTACTGCTGCCACGTTTCCTCACTTCAGCGTTTTCACAGCGAGTTCCCGGAGTCATTGAGTGAGATATGTTCATGTTTGCGTATGCGCGCGTGACACGATGCTTGTTAATTTAGTTAGTAAGCGAATGTTTGCAAGTCCATAAGGCCGAGAAATCTTTACTCCATATGGCTGTCTAGTAATTTCCTATCGCAATCGATGTTTCGCCTTTCGGGCAAAACTGGGACTTTTTTTATATACACGCTTAATAAATGTTACTATTTATTCCCCTTTTAAGCGTGACTACATGAAACTTTGGTCATTTTTGCTAATGATCTGTTTTGTAGAAAACCTGCAACAGGCGTTTTTGAAGAAACATTTGACCTTAAAATGGCAAGTTTAACATCTGACTTACAATGCACGAAAAAAATATTTTTAAATACCTCTACTCCTCACGCATGCAGATGAGCCCGTATTTAGTTATGTTCAGTAGCTCATTATATCACCCAGCATACTTCGTCATCAGCAACATGTGACATTTGTTTTATGACCGTTCTGATCAGTAAGATAATTTGTGCCATGTAGGAAAAAAATAATATGATAAGCTAATATTTTCATTACGAAAGAAACATAAAAGCTTTGAGCCTCACCCATCAATGGCTACTGTCCTAACTGCGCACCCTACGTTTACATTTTAAAACAGCATAGAAATATTGAAGGATGTCTAATTTATTGTAATCACGAAAAGCTTCAACGTTTCGGCCCCGCACAAGTTTCCACGGCATTTTTCTCCGAAACGTGAACCTCTGCACATGCTTTAGGTTGGCGGTGAGATTTTCGTTGATGAATGTGAACTGCCATACAATTTAAGGCCTTCTTTTTGTTTGGTATTCACCCAAAATGGCGGTATCAGACCACTTTTAAATTTTTATCGACTTACAATATTTAAAATTCCAAACAGGTGGTGCGGTCATTCTTGCTCAGTAATCATCTTGAGAGAAGCCTGGTTCATTTAAGTATGCAGCACCTTTCAGATTAGATATTATTAAGACATTGGGGTCCTCATGACTCCAGCTGTAGATCCACCATTATGACGTCGTAAGTGACCGAATGAGACTTGTCATGCGCGTCGGGAGCTATAGTGGTCGAGTAGGGACGAGGACGCTAGTTCGCAAGATCTTCAGTTACATTATGAAAGTAAGAACGACAGTGTGTAAGAAACATCGGTGCTTATTGTATAGCATTCGGCGGCGCAGAAATGTCCTCAACTCCCTAGACAGGCAACTCACGTCATTCTGGCTGGTGAAGGAAGGGTCCATTCTTTTTCTGTTGAAGTGCCAGGTTGAAGTTATCGATCATTTTCATCGAAAATTTAGGGACGACTAAAGCACTTGGCATCGTGAACGCCGATGCCGTCCTCGTCCGAAAACACAGAAATTCCGCAGGGGCAGCCAGGGCCTATTCTTAACACTGTGGTGACCGGAATCATTTTACATAAGTACCCACAAACGTGGCCAAATTATACAAAAATGTATACGACGCATCGCAAAATGGAGAAACGAGCCGTAGCAATATGTTAAATGGTGTTTAAACTAGTTATGTCACCAATTGAGGAAGTCCTTTTCTAATGCAAAGGTTCCAGTTTATTAGAAGTATAGCAAGAAAATATCAATTCCACAAAAATGAAATCATCTCAAGTATTGCTCGGTAGGACTATACCTCACTATGGTGTGCTGGCTCCAAGATTTGCAGCACGTTATTTGATATATATATATATATATATATATATATATATATATATATATATATATATATATATATATATATCGGCGTTCCTGAAAAAATACATAATCGCGCCTTTCGGGTGAAACTGCGACTTTCTAATATACGAGTATATGCGTCATAAAAGTTACTATTTAGTTGGCTGTGAAGCGTCACTCAATGAATCTTAGGTCATTTTTACTAACGATCTGTTTTGTAGAAATCCTGCAACAGGCGATTTTGGAGAAACATTTGGCCGTAAAATGGCAAGCTTCACATCTGAAAGCTTGCTTGCTCAACATCTGAGCTATATATATATATATATATATATATATATATATAGTTCAAAAAATAGAAGCACGTAGGAAAAACATAACAGGACTTTACTGACGTTTCGGCCGGGGTCCGGCGCTCTCGATGAAGGCCGGACCGCGGCCGAAACGTCAGCAAAGTAAGTCCTGTTATGTTTTTCCTACGTGCTTCTATTTTTTTAACTACTTCTGTGGCGGTTCCTGTTATTCTTTACTTCACTTATATATATATATATATATATATATATATATATATATATATATATCAGTGAAGTAAAGAATAACAGGAACCGCCACAGAAGTAGTTAAAGAAATAGGAGCACGTATATATAGGAAAAACATAACAGGACTTTACTGACGTTTCGGCCGCGGTCTGGCCTTCATCGAGAGCGCCGGACCGCGGCCGAAACGTCAGTAAAGTCCTGTTATGTTTTTCCTATATATACGTGCTCCTATTTTTTTAACTACTTCTGTGGCGGTTCCTGTTATTCTTTACTTCACTGATATATATATATATATATATATATATATATATATATATATATATAGGCACTTGAATGATAGGACGCCCGAATCGACAACATTTGAGTTGTCCGTCGTTTCGGTCAAGGTCCGGCCTCCATCAGGGAGTGAACGTAACAGGCATGCGCATGTCTTAAATAAAGACGTGGTACATCGGGCCCCCAAGCACGCTCTGGCATATCCCCGTCAATGTTGTGACAGGTCAAAAACAGTGATAAGTGTTGCGGATCACTTGCACACACCTTAAAGGACAATAAAAAAATAATAAAAATATAAACACAGCCAGGCGGTAATATCGTGACAATCTGTCTAAAAGGTTGAACAAAGCAGGTAATAAATGTTTATGAAAAGTCGTACGTTCGCGACACCAACGAAAGATTAAAAGAGAGGTGCACGTGACCAAAAGCTTTAAACAAACCACATGGAAAGACTATGTGTAACAAAAAACCACTCTAAATATTTTTGTGAAGAAGTTTCCTATCAGCCCTCCAATTACCTCACTCGTGCGGTAGAATAAAAAAATGACTAAACAAAAAAAATACTGAAATAGAGCGCAATAAATCTAACAAAAAGGTGCGACAAAGAAGTGTGTAAACAAGCATAACAAAGTTCAGATGACGTTGGAAGAACCAAATTGTTAACGCGTCTAAAAAACTGTTACCTTGCCTGGACTATGGTTTATGCCAGATGAGACAGCCTTCAAAATATGATGAAGAATTGACTCACGAACTTCTTGTTCGTGGTGCGAAGTGAAACTTGATGCTAGTATAATGGCTGTTAGTTTATCAAACTGGTGGGTGTGAATGTTCACGTGCTTGGAAAATTAGGAAGGCTTGTGGTGTGCGACCTGTGGTCGTTAAAACACAGTCTGAAAGGGGTTTCAGCTTGTCCGATGTATTGAAGTTTGTTCATGGAGCATTTCAGGACGTAAACAACTTAACCGTGTCGCAGTCAAAGTCTACTTTTATCTTGAAAATAAAATTAGACGCTGTGTTCTTTTCTGGAAATGTTGGGGCCATGTGGGTGCACACATTGGAACAGGGCTTGCGGCAAAGTTGGCAGCCAAGGTTTGCTGAAGGCGATACCTTAGATTACGTTAGCAAATCGCGAAAGTTCTTTGATCTATGGTACACTGCACCTGGCGGTTTGGGAAAATTGACTTTGAGGCGATACCTTTGCAAGAGTATGTTGTGATGCGAAGAACGGTGTTACTATTTCGAAATGGTGCTGAATGTGTTAGAACTAGGTTAGTAAGTGATGGTTGTATAGAGTGCTTGTCTTGATAAACAAGTTTGTTGCGGGTCTATTCAATCAGGCCGTGTAATAGCATCTTCAACAATTTCAAGCGGATATTTTGGTTTGGTGAGGGAATTTCGTAGTGTGTTGCAGTTAAAAACAAAATCGGAATCTGCAGAACATATCGTTTTAAAGCGGAGTGCTTGGCTATAAGGAATGGAGTTTTTTTATCATGGGGTTTTACGTGCCAAAACCACAATCTGATTAAGAGGCAAGCTGTAGTGGGGGGCTCCGGAATAATTTGGACCACCTGGGGTTCTTTAACGCGCACCTAAATCTAAATACACGGCTGTTTTAGCACAAGGCTCCATCAAAATAGGGCCGCCGTGGCCGAGATTCCATCCCGCGACCTCGTACTTAGCAGCCCAACATCATAGTGATGGTCGATTATTCTTTTATTCGATTAACGATTAATCACTCATTATTTTAGCCGTTCATCGATTAGGCACTTTCGATGCAGGGTATTTAGTCGATTAATTGATCAATCGAAATTTTTGCCGTGCACTTTTAAAAAGGTTAAAACACGGTTATCTACTTTTGTAGGACCTTACTTTAATGTTTGAGAGGTGCGACCAAGTTTGAAACATAAGTGTATAAACGTTTCATAAAAGGTAATATTTAATTTGTTAAATACTAAATATAGGTGGCAGTAGTGGCTTTTGAAAAGATAAACAATACATCTTATAAAATGGCTCTTAGTGCAGAATTAAATACGGTACTTGAGACTAGTGAATTCCTGCACAGTACAGTTAAACAATAAATAATAATTCTTCCTAATAATAACTCTAATAGCAACCGTCTAGTTTACGCAGCGGCGCGCGCCGCATCTTGAAAGCGATCTGCAGATGCGACCACTCCGGGGGCGGTCGACTCGCGGTTGGCCTGCCGCCGCTTGCGTTGCTACTCTATCCTTCTCCCGTGGTGCTCGGTAACTCGATCACGAGACGAACCCGGTACCTCCACGGCGCGCACACAGCCTGTAGCAACTGCCAGAGGAGGTCAACTCAACGCGCTTTGCCTACCTTCCTCCTCTGCAGAGCTTCGCCTCTTTTCTTCTTCCCCGCTTCGCTCTACGCCACCTAGACTTTCCTTTAGGTGGCGTTGCATTGCCGTGCTCTCTAAAGGGGCTTTAGTACGCTCAGCGCACTCCTTCGTACTTTCCCCGGCGCGTGATTCTATTCTCCACCTCCAGGCGCCTTCCTCCTCCGCTTCCTTCGCGACTTCACACTAAACATGGCCGATTTTACTCGAGGGCCACTTACGCTTGCACGTGAAAAATTTGTCGCGTTGTGCTGATGGAGTCCAACGCTCACGGGCACGTTGAAGATCTCCCAAATGTTCGAAATTTCCGGAATCCCCCACTACAAAGTGCCTCATAAGTCATATTGTGGTTTTAGCGCGTAAAACCCCAGAATTTAATTTAAATTTTAACATTAGAAATACTTACTATGTTAGACGGCTGAACTATTTCTCTGTTAGAAGCAGGTTCTGTATGAATGAAGGAAGCGTTGATTTTACATCGTGGAGGCGATGCAAGGCCTGTTTTGTGTGGATTTCAGTCTTTTTTTTTTTCTTTGGTAGTAGTTATTAGGTGATGCGATTTCAGAAGGACCCATGGTGTGCGCCGTGCGCAGCGGTCGTTCTGTGTTGACTAGTGCTTTGCAAGATGATTTGTAGTCATCCACAACGACGCGTCTTAGGTGTAATGAGGCATTTCTTAAAATGGCATTCCATCTGTCTAAGGTACGGCTAGACATTTGGAAAGTCACTGGCTTCAACGAAAGCTGAAGCCTCTTCTGTGCCGCAAGATCTGTTATACACGAAATCAGTTTTGACGCGTGAACTTCGTGTCGGACAAGTTTTTAACAGCGGAGCTATTTAAGGTCGAGGTTGATCCCTACGGACTGATGGCGTTCGCAGTTTTGAGTGAAGTGGAGAGAGTGTGAAATGAGGAGAGGAGATGCACAGAGAGAAAGAAAGAGAGACAGACAAGAGCGATATAATTAAATAAATAAAACAAAATAAAGTTTGTTCGCGAGGCGGGATTCGTACCCGGGCACCGACTGTCCGAAGGCGAGCGTTATAACCACTAGGCTATAGACCCACGCTAGCAGAACATGCATTTATGGGAACCATATGATTGTGGTGTACCGACGATTGCAACACAACTTGCCATGGGTGAGAGAAAAAGAAAACTAGAGCGAGACTGAAAGAAATAAAGAGAGACACAGAGAGGGAAAGAAAGAAACACAGAGAGAGTGAGAGAGAGAAATTGGCGAGATTTGAACCCGGGTACTCACGGTATCAAGGCGACCTTCATGCCCAAAATGCTATACACCCACGCTTGCAGACCTCCACTGTTTCATCGGATTTCACAAGCGTGGAACTGGCTTAATTTTTTCAATTACTTTTCTAATTTTGGGGAAACCACGTGAATAGTTCACTACTCCAGTAGAATCAGTAGCTAGTCAATTCTTGGGAACGTTAGTGGCGCGGGAGTCCTTACCACTTCTAAGCTCGTACTGGTGAAGGGAAGGAAGACTGTCATACCTTTTTATTGCGATAACAATTATACTGACACTGCAAGTGCATTTCTGCTGCCACCGTTGTCGTCGCAGTCGCGTGATGTTCCGTATGAAGCACTAACACGATGACAGCGTCGCCGCGCGCTGTATGTGCGAGTGAAAGCTTGCGAAGGTCAGCCGACAATCACGGCTCAATCTCGCGCGCGCGAGGGAGGAATGCGGGGCGGAGGCGCGCTGTCTTCCGTCGCGCGAGGCACGGGGTGTTGGAGGCTAGGAAGGGGGAGAGCGTTCTACTCCGGCGGGTGCTGCTTACAGCGCATCCGCGCGAGCGCCCTATCTTCTAAGCGATCTGTGAGGCGGACAAAGTACGCCACGCCGAGTACCGGTAGCTTCGTATGCGCTGTGCTTTCGACGTTTAGTTAGCGTTGAAGCGAGATTCAACTCGAAGGTCAATTCGCTCGTGGCTGCTAGCTGCCGTGCATCTGCACTCCAGCATTTGGACAGCGAGTTTCCGCCGTCATCGAGCGAGATGTGTTCAAGGTAACCTGTGCGCGCATGACACCGTGCTTGTTAATTTGAATAGCAAGCGAATGTATGCAAGTTCATACGGCCGATAAAACTAATATCCTTCGTAGAGCTGTCTACTGATTTGCTATCGCAATCGATGCTTCGCGTTTCGGGTGAAACTGCGACTTTTTTTCCTGCGCTGTTTTCTCTTACATCTTGAGGCACCAATCAAGACAGAGTGGAGCTATGGCGTTCGTTTATTGCGTGCGGGTGGACTGCTTGCGGGTTGACCTCTGGCGAGTTGACCACCGGCGAGTTTAGCGCAGAATTCTAAATTGACACCGTAAATAAAGCAAATGCTTCCTGCGATCACTAGACTTTAAGATTTTGCTTTAAATACAGGAAACCTCATCAAGATCAGTGCACTGGCAGCCCAGAAAGTGATTTCTTCGCTCACATGTATTTAGATAGATGCCCCCGTTCTAAAATTTCCATTGAGGCACCGCTCTGCATGTCTAGCTCTCCACCTCCTCATGACTAAACCGATGCGTAGAAATAATTAGGAAATAATCTTAAGAGATTTACAAACATAGAAATTGCACTTACAGATCCACGGGAATGTGTCATTATTATTTTTTTTTGAACGGCATCTCTCATTTACATGTGTTGGCGCAGTTATTGCAAAACGCTGCATTAAAGAAAGCTAGGCTATTAGACCTGCAGAATTGGGAGGCAGTTAAGGCATTCCCTCGCTAGTTGCTTCCCAAAATTAGTCTTGAGTCATGAAGTTAGCCTTTAATGTCACGTTGGTATTATCGAAGCTTCACGTCCTGCTTGTTTCCGAAAGACTCCCATGCTCCATAAAACATATTAAAAATTATCATGTCGTGTACTTCGCAACCACCATGGTCATTTGTACATAAAAACGCATGTAAATCAAGTAATTAATTATTTCACGCATCATTCAGTATTTAAAGCAGGGGCATAAAACATCTTCGATTTGAATTTTGCACGAGCCTGCGACCGGGACAGCCCTTACCAAGATATGTTCCTGCTACGTCAAAACAGTGAGTAGGGCTGTGCCTACAGAAACACATCACCTCGATTATGTGTTTGTTGGTCGGCTTTTGAATATTTGTTGGCATTCGGTTGAGCAGAATGATCCTCAGCTAATCAGGCTATTTTACGTGTACTGCATGGCGGACTCCTACCATTCAATGTTACACAATAGAACGCCGCTTATCCAGTCTGTGTACTAAATACCCGTAATTTATTCTCCTTCGTTCTCCTCATCAAACTTATAATGTAGTCTATCTGCAATTTCTTCCTAATACATGCCTTTTTCGTCCTGCATCACGGTTACGCGAATCATTTTCCGTATCTTCACTTCTTATATGAGACTTAGCTTCTGAACTTTGTTATCCTCCAAGCTTCCGTCCTATATGTCAATAAGTATTATTTTATTCTGAATGCGCTTGAGGTGTTGGCCTCGTGCTTCTATAAATCACCCTAGATATGTTTTTGTAGTACTTCGACTACAGTTCTATTCTTTAACGTTTCCTCACTCAATGACTAGTATTTTTTCTTCAAGGTGTGCTCATGTCACCGCCCTCTTTATGCCTGAGCACACGCATATCTTTCCTGCCAATACAAGGTAATTCTATTGCATCCTTAACTCGTTCTAGCCAGTTTTAAATGGTCCCGTTCAATTCACAAATTCAATAACAATATACGGCATAACGGTGTACGATGTGCATTGCATTCGAAGTGTCTCTGTCTGGCATACTTGAAGTTTGAAGGCACTGAATCTGAAGGATCGCAAGGTGTTCGGGTAGAATATCCCAATGTTATCAGATCCTCCGGTATTTTACCTTCTTTTAACAGCGGAGCTGTTTAAGCTTTTCGTTTCCCCGCGTATAGCGCTCGCAAAAACTCGCCTAGCGATGACGTCACTGCGCACAGCTGTGCTTGGCTTCACCTTGCAATAGCCAATCGATATCCAATCAATAGCTAATCGATAATCAATAAATAATCAATAAATTCCGGAAAATGCTGCGGATGACCTGGTAGTGCTTAATCTAGCCCAAATACTTGGCCGATACATTGCGATAGCCAAGCAATAGCCAAACAATAGCTAATCGATAATAGATCAGTAATCAAGAAATTCCGGAAAAGCATAACCCGTAGAGCCAGGACCAGCTAGCTGCCGATCAGCTCCGCTGTTTCTTTACCCTTGCGCCACTAGTGCAAGCTACGCAAATTTTTTTCCCATTTCTTGTCTGACACTACGTCTAATATGGGCGGCATGGTTCAGTGCAGAATTCATCTGTTGGAATCGGATGTTATCTAAGCTGCTCATGTCACCGCCCTCTTTGTGCCTGAGCACGCGCATATCTTTCCTGCCAATGCGAGGTCATTCTATTGCCTCCTTAACTAGTTCTAGGGAGTTTAAAAAGGCCCGTTAAATTCACGACTTCAATAACATTATACGGCATAACGGTGTACGGGCATTGCCTCCATTCGATAGAAAAACATAATGTACTTTGTGTTGCGTTCTTTGTTATAAACTATTACCTGCGTTATCGATATCTCTAATCAAATAGTTGTATTTCTTGTACTGCTTTTGCCTGATTTTACTGCGGTGCTGGAAGTGACGGTTGTTTTCAGGCACTTTTGGGTAAGCCGCTTTAAGGTGTCATACGCTGTTTCGCGCAGTCTTAGAGCAAAACAACGCTTTAGGTCCACTAGCGTGGTCAACTAGGTATGGAAAAAAGGCAAGAAGTTTGTGTACCCCCCTTGTTCAATTCACTGCCACAGAATGGCATGATGCTGATTGCAAGAATTAACTTAAAGAGGCACTGAGGCGCACTTCTGAATAACTGCAAGTTCTTGTTTGAAACTGTCATGATACATTTAAAAAATATTCCCATGGCGTTTTATCACTTGAACCTTTCATGTGAACTGCCCCACATATTTCTACGGTCTCCGTTCATTCTGTGTTTTATTGTAATTTTCGATACGGCCATGCTTTGCCAGTCAAGCCCTCTCTGGCTTTAGTAGGCCTGACCTATGTCGTCGCGACACTTCTGCCGCAATCTGTGGTAAGAGTATGCTAGGCCTAACGCTGCTTATGAGCCGCCATTGTCAACACCACCTTCCTGCTTTGGATGTCTCCCTTGCTCACACCTCTCCATCGCTCCCGGGTGACCTTGACTGCCTGCGTAAACTCCTCCTCGACGAGCTGGAAGGTTATATCTCTTTTGAGCCATGAAGTGACCCACTTGCGCGATAAAAAAATGTGTCTAAGCCGTGACAACGCTCAAAGCATTTCTCGTCAAGTGGACATTGTCGCCTCCCTTCGGCAAAAAGTTCAGTCGCTAGGCATCCAGCTAGCACCGGCGCCCCGTCAACATAATCTCGCTGCCCCCTACTGCTGGCAAGCTGACGCCGCCTGGAAACAAACCGTCCATGAAAAGATCTGAACAAATTTCGAAGAACTCGCCTACCCTGACGGCCCCCTCGGAGGGGTGTGCCAACCCGAACTCCACAGAGAGGAAGAAAAGGTTGTCGGCGCATTCCTCCTATGGAGATGACTGACGATGGTAATGCGAGCAGCCTTCTTTCTCGGAGTAGATGTTTAATTAGTGATTATACGTGATGGAGTTTTCTGATGGTGGAATTAATACAGGCGAACGTGGTGCTCCTGTATAGCAGCCCGCATTTGGTCAAAGCGACTGGCTCGTGCTTCCGCCGTCTTTGCAGCATAGTGGCGGCGAGTGACTTCGGCCGGCTGGCGCTTGCGTTCTTCTAATTCCTCGGCGGTAAAAGCCTTCTTCGGGCGAGACATGGTGGAGAGCACGGTGCGATTGTGGTTATTTGTTTGTCTGTTTGTTTTCCCTATGTCACTTATTCATACCTACTATGGGAGATTGACCAACATGCGGATAGAATTATAAGGCAATTAGTAATTCTGAGAAAACAACTGAGATACTTGGAAAAGAGTCATAAGAATAGAAAGCACCAAATAAATTTAAATTTGGCTAAAGAACCTTCTTGAAACATTTATAAACTCTGTAATGTCTGAGCAAGCATCCCTGTGACGTTGCCCAATAGAGGAGGCTCCGAGAGAAAGTATTTCAGGAATTGGGTAATGGACTCCAATTTTTCTAAATGTTAAAAATGGTTTTCCTTTCATGTGTAAATAGCCTGCAGAAAAATAAAAAAAATCAGGAGCAATTCCACTCTGTGAAGGTGGACGACCAGTGAAGCTGTATAGCGCACGACACAGAGGTGACACAGAATGTTGAACAAAGGTACGAGCGCATTTATTGTCCTGATCGGTGGCCATAGTGGTGACAGGTACGCACACACATTCGCGTATCACCTCTTTTATTAAATCTCTCCGTCACCTTAGACAATGAATGCCTCATACCCCCTTAAGCAATGGCGCATACCTCCGTAAATGCGGTCTTGTCACTACGACGACAAAAGAGAAGTGAAATTTGCCGCTGGAATGATGAGCGGCAGTTGAGCCAGCTGTTGTAAGACAACGACTCTCGCGTCATTGCTGATGATGATAGTTTTTCTGCGTGGACGCCATGGTCTAGCCATTGACAGCTTCGCTATAAACTGGTCAATTGTCTCATTTTCACGACAGAATGAACACGGGAAGGGGGGGGGGAGAGAGCCAGAATAGCCATGGTTTTATAAAATTTTAAGGAAAGTATTCGACATCGTAATCGATTGAAAGATGCTTGAGTCTTACGAATATCACAAAAAATTTCGACGTGAAGAAATACCAGGTGTCGATGCTCTGCAAAATTACTTATTTCTGAGTTTAAAAAGTCAAGCATAATTCCATCTCACCTGAATCTAGTAGATCAAACTTCTCTGCGCACTCTAAGCGCATAGTATCACGAGGCCTGCGCGCGCTCGCGATTGCCTCTGCAGACTGACAATAGAATTCTGCGGTCCACTTCCATTCCTCAAGTTGTTTACATCTATGGGTCTCCCATTACTTGAATATGCCTCAGTTATGTGGAATGTCAGAAGAAATTCAAATAGCATTTTAATTAAGCCTGTGAAGAAAAAGTGCGTGAGTATATCTATACATCGTTTTCTAACCTCACGCACCAACAACGTTTCAAGTCTGAATAACCGTCCTACAATTTGGTCACTTAGCTGCAGAAGCTGTCGTAACGACGTCCTCTTTTTGCACAATATCATTCATGGAAATATTACATGTTCGGATCTATTAGCTTCTGTTTCACTGTGGGTTTCTCAAAAGATTTGCAGGAAACGTAGGCACTTCTACATTCCTGCCTCTTTCAGCAAACACTCGCCTCTCCACACAGTCCAAAACCTTTACAACTGTTATTTTCTCCATCTTGATATCTTTCCAAACGTGTTGTCTTCTTTCTGTTATGAACTTCGAACTTTCTCTTAAGCCTTCTTTCTAGCCGTGCTCCTCTCTTGACTTCCGATAGTTCCTCTCTTGCATACATAATCTGCCGTCTCTAAATTGTGTTTTATTTTTGTATTGTTCATTATGTGGCTGTTTATCCAGTTCGTTCTTGTTTTTATTTTCTCATTCTATTTTTTTTTCTCACAACTCTTAGTCGTTCGTTCTTGTTTTACATTTTTTTCCTTTTTGCTTTTGTCTTTCTGTGCACTAGCACCCAGACCTGTGTTGGTCCAGGGCTGGAAATAACTAGGGTCCCTAGACCGTTTCATGTATCTACTTCTGGCATCTCAAAAAATCTCCGCCAGGATTGCGCGGCCCTGCAAGGAGCACTCAAACGAAACTGACATGTTCCACAGAAACTTGCCTACTTTTTAAGCAGCACTCGACTCCATTTCACGATTTATTTCCACAAATCTCAATGTCCTTTTTGTATGTTAAGTGGTGAACCTTTGGTGTATGGTATGTGCACTCTTTATTCTTGTTTGTCATTATGTACAGTCAACCAGAAAAGTCTACAGACCACGGAGTCTCAAAAAACGTTAAATTCGTGAGCAGAACGTAACAGTATCCAGTAAAATTGTTCACGATAATGTCGTTAGGATATTGTAGTGGAGGCTCGAAATGCAAATACCAGGCTGCGTTGTGAGGCTGCGGAGATATTCAGCTTTTCTCGCAGACTTCATGGTCCGTAATATTCTATGGTGGACTGTACGTGTCCGCCTTGTTCCATGCGACGGCTACCGTGTGCTTAATGTCCAGATTTCCAGAAATCGAAATCAATGTTTCGTTGTATGTTATATGTTATACTTTGTTAGGTTATACTATGTTATGCTATGTAGTGTTGTGTTACACTATGTTGCGTTAAATTATGCATGTTATATAATGTAAACGGTCATTGTAAAAAATGTGTACATTTTATGCCTGTTAGCTCATGCATATATATATATATATATATATGGATATATATATATATATATATATATATATATATGTATATATATATATGTGTATATGTATATATATATATATGTGTGTGTATATTTATATATATATGTGTGTGTGTGTGTGTGTGTGTGTGTGTGTGTGTGTGTGTGTTTGTGTGTAATATGTAGGCACAATAAAACTATATCAATAGGTAATATTTAGGCACAATAAAACTATATCAATACGCCTCACTGAGCTTAAGCTTCATGTGCTTTTCAGATGTTTACGTGTTCGCCTGGATTATCGCAGCCACTCTAGCAGGTAGCACAGATCATTTCTATTACATTTTAGCACCTGCCCCAAAATCTCGAGTGTTCGAATATATTGTTCTAAAATATAGTGTTCTAATATATAGTGTTCTAAAATATTAGAACACTATTTAGCAAAAATTAAGTAAAGTGAAGGGGCGGCAAAAGAGCGACTTCTCTTATCTGATACAGGATATCAGTGAATGCCGGGCATGTGTCACCGCGAAGGCCAAGTTTCTAAGTACATCCTCTGTAACATACTGAAAAAAAAGGGGGGGGGGAGGAGGTGGGCGCTCATTGACAGTGACGTAGAGTTTACATAGCGCTAAGCTAAGGGCACGATTAGGTGAGCGAGCGAAACTTACAATTAGGCCAGTATTTTTCATTCCAATGGTGATATCACTTTAGGAGGATATGAATAAGGTGAGAGAAGCAGCGAGTGAAATGCAGAGAGGAACAGAAGCAGCCATAACACTCCTTAATTGTGGGAGTTAGTACCTTGGCTTCTGGGATAGCGTTAGCCCAGGTTGCTGCTATTTATTAGAACTTACACGGCGTTATAAAAAATCTCACTCTCATTCCTCGGACCATTCCCTGTGTTAATTGTTCTGTATTTTAATAGCGCCCAAGCAAATAGTTAATGTGCAGCAAAAAAAAGCAATTGTGGGAAAATTAACAATCTAGCCTAAGATATAAAATTAAAAGGTATTTAGGTATATTCAAATATTCAGCGAATTGTACAATTGCTGTTCAAATATTCAGTGCGTCTTTAAATAGCGAAGCGGCAGTCTCGCTCTTTTTGCCAAACCTGGCATTAAAAAAGAACACGAAGCAGACTTCTGCGTCCTTGCAGAATCACAGCCCAATTTCTAGGGAAGCTGTTTCTTCGAGCGGCTGTATATAAGAAACTTAGTTTTGCTTTAACTAAGATTACTTTAAAGCTTTGCTGTTTATGTGTACGCCATGAACCTCCGTTTCCTGGAAATGTATATTCAGTGTTACAATTTGTTATCTTAGAACGCCCAAAAAAGAATGCGCATATAGCCCTTCCTCAACGCCGTGTAATCCCCACACAAAGTTACCAGTTTCGCCAAATTTGAACTCGGTGCCAGTAATAGTTCTCGCAGCAGAGCGGGCTTACATTCCATGCGGTTCCTAACATCCACGTATGACACATCGCAATGTTTGTGTAATATATTGCAAAAGTCGCATATATGACCCACGCATTTAACTTTGACTGTACGTAACCGGCAACCTCACTCTTTCCAGCAAATATATGCTAGGCACCATGTTGAGATCGCCGAGAACACATCGAAACATTGTATACACCTCGTATTAGCCATAAAATAGGAAGACAAGGTATGTTCCATAATACACTTTGGTCACACATTACCCATATAGCTAGTATAACCCTAACTTCCATCACACATGAAGTTGGTGTTATATGCAGTGCCTCCATGGCACTTCAAGAAAAATGCGTATAACGGCGATATGAGGCTTTCAAAAACTTCTCTGAGTATTTTTCTTTCTACTGCCGTAATTAACTGACGTTCGGTTCTTTCAGCATATGAGCGACACTTTTTACGTGTTTCATAAAACACGTCTCACATCCTGGAACGCTTGTATAAGTAATTTCCTTAAGTGTTTTTTTTAAGTTATGGGCACAGTTCTAGCTTTGAACATGTGCACATTCCTGTACGAACTGAATTGATATTCTGCATTGTGCCTGCAGCGAACATAAATACAGCTCATGATGATGATGAGAATGGCAGTTCTTCCAGGACATACAATAAACGCGCTTTGATTATATGCGCTTCCTCTAAACAAGAAGAAAACCAGCATTTACCGGTTATTTTAAACGCCCTAATAAATCTAAGTGCTTCAAATGTTCAGCGCAAATCACCCTTAACCTGCCCTTCTTGCTCTAGAATTATAAATGTGCTTTCACATTACATGCTCGAACAACACCGTAAGATCTTTGGAAGCGTTTTATTAAACTTCTGCGAACAGGCAGAAAAAAAATAATGTTTAGTAATGTTCATTTAGCCCTAATTAATCTCCAAGTTTCCGTCTCTGCCCCATATCATCCCTAACAAGCCTCATATTCCTTCCATATGGAAGCTTAGTGCATGTCCCAGTTCTCCCACGAAAATCGATGAATAGTCTTTTTGACTATCCTCTGCTCAGCTGCTCATTATGCAGTTCGACAAGGCTATGATCCTCCAAGAACTAAAACAGCGATAGAGTGAGGTCGTGATGCCGTCGTGGCCATTGCATCGTCGTCATTCCAGCTTTGTCATCCGACACTCGTCAGGCCATCGTCGTTTCAGCGTCGTCATCACTACACTACGGTCATTCCATAGTCGTCCTGCCGCAGTCGTTTTAACACTTTCGTCGATCCATCGACGTCATTCCTTGTTCGTCATTCTATCGTAACCTTGCTGTCGTCATCCAGCCATGATTATCCCACCGTTGAAATTCCATCGTCTTCATTTCGTCATCGTCCCATATCCGCTATCATGCATCCTTTGTGATACCGTAGCCGCCATGCCATCTTTGTCGTGCCGTCGACGTCATACGCGCTTCTTCATCCGGCTGTCGTCGTACTCTCGTCGTCACGCTGTCGCGGTCACACCGTCATCGTCATCGCATTGTCTTCATGTCGTCGTCTTCGGGTTGCCGTTGTTATTCCATTCTTTTAATTTAAGAATCGACATCTCATTGTTATGCCGTCGTCGTTATACGCCTTTGTCGTTCAATCGATATCATTCCTTCTCCATATTTTATCGTCGCTGCGCCAGCGTCATACAGTCATCGTCATGCCATCATGCTCATGGGCGACTTTGGAAAGCGAGTGCCATAGCAAAGCGGGACGAGAGCGAAGTATGGGGCATTTAGGTAAATAAACGAGACTCAGAATTTAAATTATGTGGTTTTATTTGCTAAAACCACGATGTGATTATGAGGCACGCCACAGTGGGCGACTGCGGACAGTGGGGACTGTCTTTCACCTACATTGAAATGCGGCCGCCTTGGCCGGGATTTGAATCTGGGACCTCGTGCTTAGCATAAGCCCAACACCATAGCCACTAAGTAACCACGGCGGGTCGAAAGACTCAGCATTACCACTGAGTCTTTACATGTGTGCTACATAAACGGACTTCAGGTACGGTATATGCTCTGTCACTACATTGCTCGATTGCTATTCGCATTACCATCGACAGTCACCGTGAGATAAGTTCTGCCGAAATGGTTTCACAAAACGATCTTTTATGCATTGAAGCACAAAAGTTACTGGAACGGCCAGGTATATTGGCGCACACTGTGCGAAATGTCTCGAAACTGATGTCATCCTGGACATTCACTTCGAGTGATTGAATTCGGTCTTGCAATCTCAGCGGCAACCAATCGTAAATTTCAATATATGTCGTGAAGTAAATAGATAAGACATTATTAGTAAATTTTTTATCATTCGTCGAATATGTGTTCAGATTTTTTATGCTAGTAATGTCCTGCTCTTCGAATAATCCATACCAAGGACAAGAAGTATGCTATCTGCCAAAGGCGATTTAAAAAAAAATTCTGCTAAGCTTAAAATTGATCACACCGTATATTTGTTAATTTGGTATAACATGTACATTGTTTGTTCTCTATTGCACGTACCACTACACCCCACTCTCAATTTGAGAGAACATTTACTTGTGCCTCTTACAGATGTAGTGAATTTTTCAGACGAGGTAGGCTTTCTGAACAGACTATAAATAATGCAGCTTTTGCAGTTTCTACCATTGACTTTCTAACACCCTGTGTGTGGCGCAACAAAGCATAAGTCGCTTCCGCTCCGATAAATTCAATTTAACTATTTCTTCACAACCAGAAACATTCGTACATTAGCTGAGCCTTTTCTGTTCACGTGCGTGTGTGAATCATTTGCGTTGCGTCTGGGCTTCAAAACTGCTGCTATGGTCACTTTTGCATCGTAAACAGTGTTAGCAGGCTGCTAGTAACAAAAATGTGTCTTTACTTGCCAAGCTACTGAAGACTGCATAGTGGAAAGAAATTCACCTGCGATTACGTTATGCTCCCTAATGCGAAATTTCAGTGCAGCTCTATACATGTTTTCATTTCACGATATATTAACTGACGCGGCCAATCTGTCTCGTGCGGCACGTTGCAAACGGAGCGAAGTGTAGCGCGACTGCCTCGCTAATCTGGAGATCGCGAGAGCCAGAGCGTGGGGACGCGCGGGCGCGATTCCCAGCAGCGTGTGAGCAGCGTGAGAGCCGCTGACAGACCTCCGAGACGATGCGTGCTACTCTGGCGCCATCTAGTAACTATCGTCGCCGCACTACGCCTTTCTTCTCACGCTTTCACCATACCCTCCTCCTCCGCTTTCCTCCTCGAGTCTTTCATCCCCCGCTGTGCACCGTGTTTGCTTTCATCTTTCGCTGTGCTCCTTCGCTCGGTTACGCCGACGCCGACACTCGCCGCATGAACGGGCGCCTGAGAGCTGCGCTCGAAAAGCGATACGTTGCTTCACGAGCGTCAATATTCGGTACAATAATCATAAACAGACGCACTGTGCTATCCTAATGTATTTTAAGAAGTTTAGAGCTAATTTACGTCAAGGTGTTGTACTTCTGGAAATATAAATTTGATGTGACCAAAAGGCTACAGTTAACTGAAATATCACTGAACTAAAAGAACGAATTTATGAAATTGTAAAACTAAAATTTCCAAACTTTGGTTCCACACAACACGGCGGAGGCTGCAATTTTTTCTGTAACCTTTCAACGAAAGATTTGGCAGATACACTTAAGACGTGTGGAAATGTGAAAGCATTATAGTCATTTTGATGAAATGTTTTTTCCGCGCGTTCCTTGTCCGCGCAAGCTCTCGCCTGCTTTCTTACTGCGCCTCGGTAAGGCGAGATCAAAACGCGCCAAGTGCCTCAACGCGAGGAGTTCATAACTCGAAGGACCACTCAACGCCGTTCAATTGGCCATTAATGTTTTTTGTTTTATTGTGTGGAGTAATTTTATACACTCATGATGTGACGCCACCTCCTCCCCATTTTCGGCGCCGTCACGTGCGCAATCACGCGCGCACTAGGCGTACCTTTAGTCAACGAGAATTATGGAGCCGCCGTGGCGTCGGGAAGCGTGCTCGTCTCACAACCCGGACACCGGATCCGATTCCCACCCAGACCGAAATGAACCAAATTTTATTTTTTAAGCAATTAATTCCCTTTCTTCATGTGAATCTCCCTGAGAAACTTGAAGTCAATCGGAGCATTTTCTAATTTATTTTGGCCTTTGCACCATCGGCCATTTTGGTACCGTCTTTCAGTCAATCACGCCGACTACCCCGATGGATTTTTGCGTAATGGGGCATTTAATGCTTTCGCATTAAAAAGGTACAAGCATACTTCTTGCGGAATGAGGGGTGTAATTATGGTTATTTTAAAAACAAAATAGGAAAGTGCCCACTTTTGAAGAAACTTGCTATTTCATGCGAGGAACCACACCTTGAAGGTCTATTCTGGCAATGGAGAATACGCCTGGCACACGAATAGCCCATTAGGCTTCGTTAATGGCCCAACTGTGTATAGGGAAACGATCGTGACTCAAGAATACTAACCACAGTGTTGCATTGAGATCCTACATCTTTTTCTTTCAGATACCCCGTACTAAGATAAAGTCCTGCAAGAGTACTTCAATAACCTGGTTCCAAC
>NC_051161.1:84708629-84771742 GCF_013339745.2 Dermacentor silvarum
TCGCCCCCCCTCCGCGCCCAGGCGCGACCACGGCGCGACACCGGAGCAGCCGCAGCGCTGAGGGCCACAGTTCGGCGCGCCACCGGCGGCGCGTTTTGAAAGCAGAGCGTTGCTGTGGCAGGGCTGGCGGCGTCGTTCGCTCACCTAAGTATTCTTCCATCGTGGATGGGGTCGCGTGGTTAGAGAAACGGGCAGATGCGCGCCTTGTGTAAAAGGATGACGTCGCGTGGGAAACAAAACATGAAGACGCTGGCTCGTGCCCTCGTCTACTACGCCACATCATTATTCTTGTAGGTGGCGTCGTGAGTCTTCATACGCGGTGATTCGCATATCGTAAACAACCAGCGTAGTGGTTGCTGCGTTGGAGCGGACCGTTACGCCCGTATTCAAGAACGTTCCTCTAGTCAACACACCACCACGACTCAAGAGAGAAGATGGCACCGCCATCCCTCCACAGAAGTGGTCACTGAGCTTCATGATCATTCACGGGAATTCACGAGAATTGTCGCGTCTTTATTCTCGATTATTCTGCGCATTACGACAATTGAAATTTGGAGTCTGATATCTCGGAGCACGGACACGCTAGAATAATTCTTCCGACTTATACTGTGTAGAAACTCGACTGTCTCTAAGTTTTCAATACAAACATACCCACTTACTGCAGTCAACAAAAAAATAATTGTTCAATTTTGGTTAATTGGGCTGCTGACAGCGATAATTATCATCTCACTTTGTGCCCCCTTAGCCACATAACTTATTTGCACAGGTGGTCTTCCATGCCTCCCAGTGCCTAACTTAAAAAAAAAAAAAACCATAAAGCTTAGTTTTTAACAACCTGTATTATCAGGCGCAGCCGCCAAGCACATGGCTGTATTGGGTAACGTCCTTTTCCTTACTCGGAGAAACCGATACCTGGCTTCGCTACAGGTCTTCTTCCTCTTTCTGGGGTTTTACGTGCCAAAACCAGTTCTGATTATGAGGCACGCTGTAGTGGAAGGCTCCGGATTAATTTTGACCACCTGGGGTTCTTTAACCTGCACTACAACGCAAGAAAACGGGCGTTTTTGCATTTCGCCTCCATCGAAATGCGGTCGCCGCGGCCGGTATTTGACCCCGCGATCTCGTGCTCAACGCCTGAGCTGACTGAGCCACCACGGAGGGCTACTGGTGTTGCTTTGGCCGTATAAAACGCGGGTTTATCGTGAGGAAAAACGGTAAATTTCGGTAAATATGAAAAGCTACTATCATCATCATCATCATCGTCGTCATTGACAGAAGCTGACCCCCCCCCCCCCCCCCCCCCCTCAGAAAAAACCTGGATCCGCCCCTGGGATCAGAGAACAAACGGGAATAGCCGATATTCTAGTTGACGTTAAGCGGAAGAAATGGAGCTGGGCAGGCCATGTAATGCGTAGGATGGATAACCGTTGGACCATTAGGGTTACAGAATGCATACCAAGAGAAGGGAAGCGCAGTCGAGGTCGGCAGAAAACCAGATGGGATGATGAAGTTGGGAAATTTGCAGGCGCAAGTTGGAATACGCTAGCGCAAGACAGGGGTAATTGGAGATCGCAGGGAGAGGCCTTCGTCCTGCAGTGGACACAAAATATAGGCTGATGATGACCACCAACTGCGTGCTACTGCGCACGCGCCGTGACGTCATCCTGGCGCGTTAGCGCTCTCCGCCCAAGAGAAATAAATAAAACAAAATGAACGTTCTCGGGGGGGGGGGGGGGTGGGGGGTTAGGCAGGATTCGAGCCCGGGTACCCGCGGTCCGAAGGTGAGCGTCATAGCCACTGGGCTATACACCCGCACTTGCAGAACGTTGTTACGTGTCAACCTGGTCCAGAGTATACCTTGGACGTTTACCACGAGGCAGCCCCTTTCATCAGCGTCGCCCAGACGGCGACAGTGGTCGACACCGACGGGACGGGCAGACAACCGTCCGAAATCGGGAGTGCGCATCCTTTGGTGTTGCCCCGAGGCCGCCCCTTTCATCAGCGTGGCCCAGACGGCGACAGCGCCCGACACCGACCCTGACAAGCTGACCGTCACGAAGATGCCACGGATTGAGGCGAGAGGTCAACTTCGAGGAATTACTACGGGAACGGCAACGATATCGGTTTCCGAGTTGACCACACGATGGAAGCAAATGTGAGGGCGAAAAGGCAACAGTAGAGGTGGAGTTCGGTTAACAATACAACCCCTATGATTGGCCGCACCAAGGTCAGCAGATTCCCCAGTCAAGTCTCCTAGGGAAGACGAAGGGATTAAAAGCGGAGACCGGTGGTGCAGTGGGAGGGGGGGGGGGGTGTTAACGGGACCTGATACGAACTCGGACATTGAATATGCTCCTGATGGAGTGGGCTTCCGTACCAGGGGCCAGTGTACATAATGTAATTTAAACCTTTTCCTTCATTTCCTACTACTCGATGTATTCATCGATGGGCTTGGTGGATTCCTTGCCCAAACGCCACCTCGAGCCGCAAAAGCGTGCATTTATGGGAACCATATGGTTGCATTGTACTGACGATTGCAGCACAACTTTCTTTGGGAGAGAGAAAGATAAAATGAGAGTGAGGGAGAGATACAGAAAGAAAGAGAAAGAAGGAGAGACAGATACAGGAAGAGCAAGAAAGAAAGAGAGACAGAGAGATAACCTAGGTAGCTACAACCAAGAGACGCAATCAATCGGCCAACTTCGCTTTGTCTTGAGCTTTGCGTGGCCTAGTGCCAGCTTTCGCATTTTTTCTTCTTTATTTCTCAGGCCACGATCACACGCATGTTTCTGTAGTGCCATCTACCTCTTTGAGACAGCTGACGCATGCCGCACGTCACGTACCACGAGCCAGAGCGCGTGCGATAGTTTCCATTCGGTCACAGATTTATTTACCGCTGACTGTGTTACACTGCACCCGCTTTTGGGATGGGTTCACATTCCTCACTCGTTTCATCTATCAGATTACGATACGAAGACACCACGTGACATTGTACCGCCTTTGGGATCGGCGCACGTTGGGACGTTTCTTTCCCTTAGTAAAAAAAAAAAAAAAAAAAAAAAAAAAACATCGACACATCCCATCTCACGATTACTGTCGGCGGTAATGCGTTTAGCATTGAATCAATGTAAGTGACACAGCGTATTGCCACCATCGAAGCGAGTTATGTATGAGGCGTGTGCTGCAGTGGGACTCTCCTTTCGCGCTTCGCTAAGAGCACTCGGCGCCATCTAGCGGTGCCGCCGCGAAGCCTGCGCGTGGCCTCCGAAGCGCATGGTGCGCTAGTATACGTGCGAACTAGAGTGTACTAGAATACGGTCGAGTGGGACGAGCGGCTGGGGCGGCGCATGCTTTGCAGTGAGGCACCCGGTGTGGAAAAATATTGTGGCGGCGCTGCGATCGACGTGGATTGGGCCGCATCAAGGTCGCGCCGTTGGAAACTGCTGGCGATACAGCTCGGCAGGGTCATTCGTACTACTTCGCGCGCTGATATTTGCGTTCAGACCGATCAAATGGGGTTCATAATTGCTTATGACATGTATTTATGCCTTAAGAATAAATTCCTTTCTTTATCTTTATTTTATTTTTTGATGCCGCTCGGTGATGCGCGTGCATTGCGGCCGCAGTGTCGGCTTTCATTCTACTATTTTATTGTACGGTTCCCTTTGGAGAACAAATATTTTTCTCGTTCTTCAAGCTGCATGTATCTCTCGTGTGTATTGTTGTGCATATAGTTTTCCATCAGTAGGTCTTGCGAAACGCAGACGGAGAAACACATGTAACCTTACTGCTTGCCGCTTCAAACAAGTATACAGCATATCTGCCCCGTCCAGCGTTTTGTACTCAGATGTACGGGAAGCATTGTTATAGATAAAAAAAAGAGACTAAACTGCCGCGTAACATTCCATTCAAGTTTCCGCCTTCCTCGCGTAACAGGAGTAATTGGTACGGGGTCATTTATTGCGGAAGGACCTCGAGCGCCGAAAACAGTTTTAGTTAGTCATTCTATATGCTTATCTTTGGCCATATAAGCCGTACGTGGCAATTTTTCCCTGTCAATACTTCAAAAAAAAAAAAAAAAAAAAAAAAAGAAGGAAAGAAAGAAAGGTAGCCTAATTAGTGGCTATATAGTCGATACGGCGTTGGGCTGCTAAACTCCATGGAACTCGCGGGTTCAATCCAGGTCGCGAAATTCGACGGGAGCGAAAAGGAAAAACACTCGTGTGCTTCTATTTAGGTGCGCGTTAAAGAAGCCCATGTGGTGAAATCTAAACCTCATAATCATATGGCGGTTTTTCTACGTAAACCCAAGAATTTAAATTAAGAGAGAGAGAAAAGCATGTGGCTGCGTTCTTCGGCTTTTTTCTAGGGGACATGTAAACAAAATAGTTGTAAATTATTCTCGAGTCTGATTTCCGAGAAAAATCATATTACGCTTATCCTATATTTCATACATAAATGCAATGCCGTTCCCAAATGTATCACCGCTCAACTCAGCATCTTGTATATTATAAACGGCTGCTTTCAGTTATCCGGTGCACTATCATAACGACCATAATGAAATCATTAAAGGAACGGCATACCTCACATACACGTAGCGATATGTGTAGATCTGCTGCGTTCGTTGAAGATAAGTGCGGTACCACATGGGGCACCCAGTTTTAATGGATTACAAACGCACGGGCGTTAATAAGTCCTGCTTAACAAGTTCCTAGCTGTCATTTAATATAAACGCCTCTGTTTGGGGGCAGCCTGTGAATCTGCTAACTTGATTCAGGCAAGGAAAACTTTTTTGACAGTCCCGCAGCCATAATGAAACCAGTGGGTGCCCGGCGGCGGTGGGAATCGAACCCATAGCCTCCCGCAGCCGAGGCGGGCGCTCTACCACTAGGCCACGGCTGTGGGACTGTCGAGTGGGCCGAACGGCAGAGCGCCGTTCGGCCCACTCGACCATTGTCTAGTACACTCTAGTGCGAACACTGAGGAACGCGCCGTGCAGCAGGGGCGCTCCTCTCCCGCGCTTCTTTCTGGACACGCTGCGCCATCTAGTGGTGCTGCTGAAAAGCCCGCGCGTTGCCTCCGTGACCAGAAGCGTGGCGTGCCGGTGCGTGCGAACGATTAGAACTGTTCCGTCGCTTGCCGCACACTCACTGGTACATACTCAGCGACCCAAGTATGCGAGAGGTTCGTCGGGGAGCGGTATTTACCCAGTTCATTCATGGCGCAGCTCGCTAAAGCGTTGGCGTCAAAGACATTCATTGAAAAGCGGCATATGTACCCAATGCACTTGTAGCGCAGCCTGCTAAAGCGTCGGGTTATTGTCCTCGAGGAACCCTTGTAATGTGGGCTCAATTCCGCTCAGCATGGGAGAAACCTAAGGGATCTTTCTCGTCATTGTAGAGGGGCACAGTCCCAGTGGCACGTACCTTGTTAATCAAGATGGCGTCAAAGACGCTCATTGAGGAGCGGTACGCACCTACTGGCACATACTCAGTACCTCCAGTTGGCATCAAAGAGGTTGCATTGAAGACCAGCACAGACTGAGTGGTCCATACCAGTGCTGGAAATCGGCGTCAAAGAGTTTTTTCGTACAGCGGAATCTACCCAGTCCCGCATCTACAGAGACCCACGTCGGCGTACAGGAGGTTCGATGAAGAACGGCGCATATGTGACCCAAGTTTCTGCGATGGTTGGTCTCGAACCTTGGTACCTCAGTACAGCAGCACGAGGCGCTGCCCATTCGACCACGGACCACCCAGCGACCCAAGGTAGGCAGGAAAATGGTTAGATACAAACGAACACAGATAGTTGGCTCCCGGAAAGTATACGTGAAGTACCATAAGAATGCTAACGAATTAATATAGAAGCCCCGGAAAGTGCAAGAAGTACACTAATAATGCGAACGCATTAAAAAAAAAATTCCTTAAAATTTATCCGGTGTCTAGTGAATGGACAGTGCTTATTTACCAAGATTCAAACTTCTTTCTGGGACCCTTTCACTGGTAACTAGCTGTATTATTAGACAACTGCACTTCTGGGATACGAGATCACAACTAGTTTTTTGTAATAATATATATATATATATATATATATATATATATACCATTAACGTTGTTAATGTTACGAGGTGAATAAATTCTTGCTACATTGACTTCTCTATAATCAATGATGGGCCCGTAAATCAACTATTGATGCAAAATAAAAGTTCGCGCGCTGATGTACGGCCAGCCCTAATGTCGCGGACGATTCAAGCATTGCATCACGTTTTGTCCTGTATACCACGCAGTCTTTCCCACCGATTGCTGTATGCGACCTACGTGCTTAAGACAACCCTGACCAATTAAGCGCGCGACTGCGATTAATTATTGCCTACGCGGGTATAACCGAGCTGCATTGCGCGTTTGTTATGTAACAAGCCATATGACCTTCTCCGCGTGCTGACAGCACTGTACATTTGGGTAGTGGTTGGCTGCGTCCAATAACTTGCACGACGTATTGGCTGTTACGTCAGCAGCTCGGCCATATACGACGTAACAAACGCGCAGCTACCCAGGGGTCGGTAATACGCACCCCAAAAGCCCTTCGCATTCGAATTGCTCGAGGTAACGCGCGTCCGTCAGCGGCGCCGCCGTGTGCCTTAACTGTTCTCGTAATCATCACTCACCGCGGCCTTAATCTCGCCTGATGGACGCGCATATACGCTCCGCCATTATATAAGCGTCGTTCATTAGGCTCAAGCGTCCCGTTATGCTACGAAAGTAAGAACATAAATGAAACATGCCACGAAAAAGAAGGCTGTGAGAGCTGTGGTCGTCGTGCGGGTGACGACGAAAAGCGCGCGGGTTCCTGGCATGCAGTTGTGAAAGCCTCCTGCGTCAACAAAATGTATACGCACGCGTTATGCTCAAGGCAGTACCTGCTGATGACCAGTGACCGACAGATTTATGCCTGACATGTAGCCACGTAAGGCAATGCAAGAGCGGGCTTCATGAGAATGTTTGTATTGCGCAACTTCCGCGCGGCGCTCTGCAGGTCACGCCACGGTTGGTGTATCTAGGGACCTTACGCCACGGGAGCTGCATAGTGTGAAGGGAGAAAGGAAAAAGAGGGAAAGGGGGCTTCTGCCTTTCGAGGCGTCAGAACGTGAGATGGGATTTGGGCATGTGGGTGTCAAGGCAGTGCTACGAAGACTGACGACGAAGAGGCGAAAAAAAATAAATAAATAAATGAACAAACGTTGAATGCGCATTGGCGCTAATTGTTCTTTGTGCACGCCACATGCATCATCGAAGCCTTTCGACGTCCTTGAAAGCGTCGTCTTGCCGCGAGTGATCGCGCTCACCACAGAGAAGGCGCGTTTGCGCGGAATAGTCGGGATGAACGAGCGTGAAGTCACCGAAGAAGGAAAGAAAGAGCGCTCTATGGGCGAGAAAGGAACGAGCAGAAAGCAATCTGACCGAAGGCGAATGGGAAACCCGAGGGAAAGCACGCATAATTTTTTTTTTTTTTGAGCGCGCGGAACAAACACGCGTTGCAGGCATTTTTTTGTGCAATTTTTTCGTTCACGCCAATGTATAGGCGTCTCCGTTCGCGGGGACCATGGAGGTCGCACGCTGCATGGCGTACACCCCAGCGCATTCTCTCCTTCTCTACTACTTCTCTGTTCTGACGTGCAGACTGTCAGCAACACACACGGATAGCTTCCTTCACAAAAAGGCGCAGCAGGCTCCGGAGCCAAATGATGACCGAGGGGCGCTTGCAAAGAAGAGCTGATTGTTTTGACCATAGCACCGCGGAAGGCGCGCTCCCCGGGGCCACCATCAGCTGCTGCGGCGCGGAGGCTCCTTTATTTTCTTCTTGGTCGTTTTATTTGCGATTATTACGCAACCCATTCGGCCGCGCGTGCTTGAGGGGAAAAAAAAAGAAATAATGGTCATCATCTCCGCCCACTACCCCCAGCGACTCGCTGCTTCTCGTGGTAATAGTGCCTCCTTGCCAGCCGTCCGAGAGATGCACGTTGCCTGCGGCAAGCCCTCGCCTCGGAATTTGCCGCATCAACGCGAGTACCACCTTTCTGCACATTATTATTGATACAGTACTTCAAGCTTTGCTCAGGATAGCGAGCGGAAGTGAGGATACGGAGATCTATGATTACTTGCTGAAGTGAACGCAGGGCTCTTTCACCAGGAGGGGGTTGAGGGGTGTGGGGGTGAAGGGGGGGGGGGGGGTGCTCAATAATTAAACTACCTCAGAAGAAACAGAATTTGGGAAAAGTATTGTTTTAATTCTAATTCTAATTCATTGAAAGCTCCATTCATTTGATCAAGCTTTGCAGCAGTGAAGTTAATCGTTTTGAAAAAAACTTGGATGACGCGTAAGCTTCGCCTTTAGGAGTGGAACGCAATAGCATTCAAAGATCTCTGATTGCTTCTCACGTTTCCCGGCAACTGCAGCTTATGTAACCTTAATGTTTACCGGGAATCGCTTGCGACGAACGCTATGCAGGAAGGCGATCTTTCTGGTAGAAACGCGGCCTATGCGTGGGCCGAACCCGGAGGTAGTGCACAGCCGCGCCAAAAACATTACATCATTTTCAGGTTTCTGTTATTGTTTAGTACTTTTAATATTTCAGTCTGAGAAGATTTAACATAAAAGGCATGGGCTGTTGGTGTTTTGTCAAACCAGGCCATCACCGAAGCTTCCTTGGCGTCTTCGTCACTCGAAAGCCATTCTCCGAGCAGAGATTTTTTTCAGAACCCTGAAGAGGAAATAACAGCGATTTATACACACACCCCTAAAAACGCCCAAACACCTCCCCACCTACCCCCCCCCCCCCCCCCCAGGAGGATCTGGACACCCCCCCCCCCCAAAAAAAAAAAAAAAAAGAATGATTCCGGACCAAGCCCCCCCCCCCCCCCCCTTCCCCTCTTTCAGACAGGCACGCACCCTGGAAAAAAAAAAAAAAAGAATATGCTGAACCCACGCACTGTGGTAATCGCTGTAAGAAATATTTACTCTTTGCAGAGGTGGACGCTACGTGGCCTTAATTTTGAGGTCCAATTTTGATGTTCGGGGCGCAGACGACAGTGCTACACTGCGACATGCAGGGAGTGGAGAATCCTTGAGGTCGCGGTAAGCGCTTGCGCGTGAGTGAGGCGATATTCAGGTTTAGTCTTTCTGTTTTTCCATTTTTAAGTCAACGTACTCGTATGCACAAGACGCACAGTACGAGCGCTACCCCAGCGCTTAGCCGCAAAATTTACGATGCGGCACATCGCTCTCGTTATCGTTAAGCTCCGAACGACTAGTCTGGGGAATGAGTAGAATTTACAGACGGTATCCTGGAGAGCTGGCTTCACAGCAAGCACTGCTCATGCTTGCCTGCGAGCTCGAGAGAAAATGTTCCCTACTTTGTCATGAGCTGCAGTGAAGATATATATACTGCTACTTCCCGTAGGAATTGCTGCCGTTTAAAGAAGCTTTTCCACCATGACCAGGCTCTTAACGCCAGATAGATGTCACATGACGCTGGCCCATGTCGACGCGCTGATGAAAATTTCTATCGAAGCTGCAAGTATCCCCAACATTAGGAACGCAACAGAAGAAGAAAAGGATGAATATTTGCAGTTTGTGGATCAAGCCTACATGAAAACAAAAATATGAACTTAAAATTTTAAGATAATATGCCTTGAAATGGATATTACCGATTAGAATTCATTTCATATCTCATTCGTAAACAAGAAAATCCTATTGAAGTATTTTGCTCTTTTCTACCCACTGTCGCCCGATTCATGATCAATCCCCCGTAGTGGGTTGTGCTCTACCATATATGCACCACCCAAACCAAACCTATTTGATGTGAACCAAGAAACCACGTCTTTTTTTTAGCTACCTACTGCCGCCCGATTCTTGGCCTATCCCCCTCAGTGGGTGCGAGCCATGATAAAGGATCACCATCATCATCATCATCATCAAACCACGTCGGTGATTTTATTTACATGCGGGATGACACGGTTTGTGTAGTCGCAACTTTTTTAAAATTATTATTTTGCGAATGTGGCAGCCATGGTTGGTCTAGATTTTCCTTAGATATTGTATGTACCGGTATGTAGCGGACATGATGCGCATATATACGTTTTAAATGCGAATCATTTCTTGGCGATCATATACTACTTTGAGAGTATCTCTCTATCTATCCGCCTACGTCTTGGTGCTCACATGGTCGCTTCGTTAACATGGTATGTACCAAAATTTCCATAGTAGAAGC
This sequence comes from Dermacentor silvarum, assembly GCF_013339745.2. Lineage (NCBI taxonomy): Eukaryota > Metazoa > Arthropoda > Arachnida > Ixodida > Ixodidae > Dermacentor > Dermacentor silvarum. The sequence continues at coordinate 84,718,897 of NC_051161.1, forward strand.
GTGTATGACGAACATGAATGATAGGCCATGACATGCGTGTCATGTATAGCATCATGAAACAGTCGCCTACGTCTTGGTGCTCTCATGATCGTTTCGTTAACTTTCGTTAACACAGCTTCGCATAACATCGATTCCCACAGGGCGTGGGATCTGGCGGCTTTTTTTTTTTTTGTTCTTAGTTGTTATATTTTAATTGTATTGGTTAAGATATATGGATTCTCCGTGCCTATTGTGATTTGTCTTTTTTTTTCGGGTGCAAAGTGATATTGCGATCAGCTTTGAAAAAGTTTGCACTTTGTTCTTTCAATAAGACTTGTAGATTAAGAACTTGCTTTACTTTGTTGTGCATAGAAAAAAACAAAGAATAAACATCGTGCAATCAAATAAAAACTCTAAATGCTGTCCCTTATGCTCTTGAAATTTTCAAACATGGTTACAAAATGCCATGGGTGTTTAAATATAGTACTGAATTTATAATCCCGAAAAACTAGGCACACATTTCGGCCTTCTATACAGCGCTCGTTCATGCCTGCCTGTCTCCACCTTCGTTGTAGTATTGTTTGCGCAACAACATCAGGGGCGGTATTCTGTAAGAGTCTATCTACCTAGTGGACTGTCCATTTCGGCGACCGCTGATTCGCTGCTGCTTGACGTGCAGGAAGGAGACTGGCTGGCACCTTCCTGCACATCAAGCAGCAGCCAATCAGCGGCCGCCGAAATGGACAGTCCACTATAGGTAGACTCTTACAGAATACCGCCCCAGCTCTACATGCACCAACAAGGATGAACTCCCATGTAAGATATGGTTTAATATGCTTGCTTAAAAGGTTAATTAGGGTACTTCTGCTAATTGGCAGCTTTTCAGTCACCATTTGTTGAAAAAAAAGCGTAAAGCCTTAATTAAATAAAACAACGTGGTAAAAAGAGCGCTAGCCCCTTAACCTCTTACCCCCACCCACTTTCGCTTAAAAAAAAGATAAGCAATACTTCGTAACCCCCCCCCCCCCCCCCCCCACCCCCAAAGTCGAAATTCTGGATAAACCCCTGCTTGACAGACTGATCACTCACCTGCTATCGGGACAGAAGATGCGAAAAAAAAATACTAAGTAGTCTCAATGAATGTTTATGATTGTGGCGATAATGTCCTCCGAAAATGGCGTAAACCCACTGGGAATTATAGGGTAGGTCAAGAATCATCGGGTGGTATAATATGGAAACAATGATGAATGAAAAAGTTGTCGCAGTTTCACCTGAAAGGCGAAGCATCAATTGCGATAGCAAATTTGAAGAGAGCTATACGGAGTAATGATAGCAGCTTTATCAGCTGTATAAACTTGGACATGCAGCAGCACCGGCAACACGCAGAACTGTTGTCGACGCCGTCGGCGTTTTGCCCGCGTTCGCTCAAAATGCGTGCGGAGTTGGTGACTGTTGCCGGAGCCTCTGATATAAATAGGCACTTGGTGCCGCAGCTGATGATGATAAGTGGTTCGTGAGGGAAAGGGAAAGGTTGGCGCTATCTTCTGCAGCCCTTGAGGGAGCACGGCTCAGCGCCAACGGGGAGGGGTAAGTGGGAGCGAAAGAAGGGATAGAGTGGAGTCGCCATGGCTGGGCGAAGCAAAACCGGCAGGCATAGGCGGCACGTATCAGGCCGAGATGGAAGGCCTTGGTGTGCTGCAGAGTCTGCAGGGGTGTTGTGCCAGGCCGGTCAGGCCCGGGGTGGGGTGGGAGGCCGTGAGGCCTTCTCGCTTGTAGAAATGTCCTTAGAGGACATTTCTACAAGCGAGAAGGCCTCACGGCCTCCCACCTAAACGTCGCCTCCCTTCCCGCAATATACACCGATAATGTGGTAACTAAATAGAAGGATTAATACAGTACTAAGCCTTCCAGAAGCAAAAGAAGTGTGCGATTGAAAGTGCTTGTGTGCTACTTAGTTTCCTTTTGTCTACGGAGCGGTCGGGCCACCTTTCACCTACGTGCGCTATTTATGTTGCACTAATCTCTTCTTTTATATTGTGCGTGCTTTTCCCCATTTTACTCAGTTGTAAGCATCTCGACTAAGTTCATTTATTGTCTGCTTACACCAACTGAAGCGTGAACTTAAACGAGGCCACGCTATTTGTTAAACTAATTGGAATTTCGGAAGGATCGTGGGAGATGTTTTTATTTTCGGTGGCGGCATCCGCAAAAACGCCGGTTGTTCCCAGCATATGAGGCCGCGGTCCTCGTTCCCCGCTTTGTGGGCTTCCCCTATGGCTCATGGCCAGGAGCCAGCAGCCTATGGCTCTGGAAGCCTTGATCGGCTTAAAATTGTAATTGGGGCTTTATACTTGAAGTCTGCAACACTATCCCTGGAAAGCGAGCAACTCCGAGAAGCACGACTTGGCGGCCCACACACGTACTACAAGTTGTGCTCGTAAGAGTACAGAGGCTTATCGTGCGTCGAAAAGGTCCCGTGAGCGTAGGCTCCGTTCAGCCAGGCAACGTGGCTTCAGGATGAAGCAGACTACGGCAATCTAGTCCCACGAACGGAATATTTGGTCTGGTTTTTTTGACGACTTTGATCACGCGATGGAAATGCTCAAAACACGAGACTGCCTATATCCCCGAGATGCATCTTTCCCGTCTCTTGCAACCAAGGAACCTCGTAAAGTATTATTTTAATGCAGTAAGCTTCGCTAGATGAACGGTCTGAAAGCACCATAACAAGGCTGACGAAATAGCAGCCTTCGCAGTGCGAGAACTTAGCAATGTTGTACACTGTCGGCAAAGTTAGCATATATATCTATACGTAATGGCTGACGGTGTAGTATGCGCCTGACGAGTTCGTTGCACGCCATAGCAATCATGAGTTAGCACTCGGACAACTGTGTGAATTAGCAAACGCGTAAAGCGTCACTCGAACGGATTCAGTTGTCACAGACTCAGCTGTCCCGAAAGCTCGATTGTCGCCTTTACCGTGGCCTTTTCCGGACTGGAACATGTCTTGCGACCGGTATATAGGTGCATGCTTTCTGACATTGCGGACAGAGAAATGATCCGGAAAGGTGCTGTACACTGCGGATCGCTGTGCTGCTGTGGGCACGCCACCCGCGGCCGAGTAGCTTTCGGGGTCCCCGTGGCCGTCATAGGCGTTTCGTCAGGCCCGCGCGACCCCTCCGATACATTCATTTACTCGCTCGCTCTTTGGCTCTTCGCTTTCCGCCCGATGTATGCCGGGTCTCGAGCGTATCTCTCGCTCGGCCGGCAGGTAGCCCGCATGACCCCGCGTGGGCTCACCTCTGCTCGCGGACGCACGCGCACCGCGCAAGCTTTTTCGCTCCGTCGTATACAGCTGAGCTAGGCGTCATCACAGGCGCCTTTGAGCGGCGCCAGCCGGCAGGCATCCGCTAACGACCGGCGCGTCTACTACGCGCTGCTTCCGACAATGGACGGCGATGCACGGAGGGTCGTCCTCCGGCTGCGGGAGTAGCAAGCCTGTCGCATCGTTTAGAAGCGCGCGAGGCCAGCGGGGCGACCCCTGTCTGCTTTCCAACCTCCCGCGCAACTCTCGGCTCGTTCGAGAATTCTTTTCTTCGTTCACTCCGTCAGTCTTGTTCCCTTTACGCACTCTCATACAATCGCTGAGCTTCCTCCGCGGCCATACATTGTCTCTCCAGCATCCCGCTCTTCTTTTTCTCGCGTGCGCTATGTGGACGGCACGAATAGTTGGCGTTCAACTTGCGTTTCGGGGATGGCGGCTTTCCATCGCCCGTCGTTCTGTCACGCCTCGTTCACCCGCCGGGGCCCGTTGCCGGTAGGCTGCCCCCGGAACGAAATACGCGCGTATAAATACGTACAAAAAGCAAGAAGCGAAAGACTACCGCTCCACCGGTCACCGAGCATAAGCTTCAGGAAGTGACGTTTCCCGCGATGTCTGTTTGTTCTTGCTACGTTCTGTCTCGGCCAGGAGGAGGACGGCAGATCGGGGCCAGCGTGCGGGTACTCGGTTGTTGGTGCAGGCGGCCATGCGGTTCGTTAATGGCGATAATGTTTTCTCCTAGTCGCCAGTCCCTTTCGGCGCTTGAGAAAAGGCGCGAGTTACCCGCTGTTCGCAACGAAGTCACCCCTGGTGCTAACTTTCCGGTAGTGCCACATGTCCATCGCTGGCGTTCATCTGTGCGTTGGGCCCTACAGAAAAAAAAGGGGGAAAAAATGAGAGAGGACTCAATAGCGCGTGTCTTCTTCCTAATAGCGTATCATCGTCATCACAAAAGCAGCTTCAGTTGTAGACGTGGAGACCGTGTACAAAATGTCTAGAGCTTGCTTGTTTTGCACAGGTATAAGTAAATATGAGAAGCTTGTTTTGTACGACTTTGCGCGATATTTCGTCTTCTTTTGTAGAGCCTGAAAGGGCCGTGTAAGGAAGTGGGTGTAATGATTCGTGTCAGTGTGCTTTCTTGAACGAGAAATACATCATAATAATTGGACTCGTTAAAGAGGGACCACAGGTTATGCTATTCATATGGGGCTGCAAAACTGTAGGCTACCTTGTATTCCTATGACTTGGTCTTTTCGAAAATGTAATAACTGTAATGATACGAAGTCAGAAAATTATCGTGAGACCATAGCTGTACGATTGTGGTCACCCAACGGGGTGGGGTGTTGACAGCTAAAGGATGTGATGTGTATTTTTCTTCGGGAGTCCCTTTGCAGGAGTAATTGTTACAAACGAAACGCGCGTACTTGTCGACATTAAGGGGACACAAAGATGCGAGAGAAATATAGTGAATATCCATCAGTTCTAGTGCATAAAAACGATGAAGTTGAATGAGCCCGCGGCCCTGTTCGGAAATCCTGAGTACCTGCCGCGGTAATTTAGTGACTATATGGCGTTACCTTGTGCGCTGCTGAGAATGAAGTCTCGGGTTCGATCCCAGCCGCCGCGGCCGCATTCCAATGGAGGCGGAATGCAAAAAAACTCTTGTGTACACTCTAACAAAGGTTTACACCCTTTGGGTCGTATCTTGTCCCCAAACAATAATAGTCATCTGTATTGTTCGCACTTACTTTCTTTAACGCTGCGAGCCCGGTACTTCCTAGTCACGAACGGCACGCGCGCTATCAACGTGCCATTGCATTCTCGACCGAAAAGTAGCGAGCGCCGAGTTTTCTAGAGAGGAAACGCAAGAAAGGCAGATGACAATTGTGGTTTGGGGACAAGATGCGACCCAAAGGGTACATTTTTCTAGAGTGTACCGTGCATTGGGTTTACGTTAAAGAAACTTAGGGGACGCATTCTGGGACGATCACTTTCGGCGATACTTGAGGCGCGCGTTGAGTGGCTGGCTGAGCAAAACCGGATGAGCTGATTGAGCACTACGTCACGCGAAGGCGATAGTATTGCCCAAAGTGATCGTAGCAGAATACGTCCTCAGGTGGTCAAAATTATTCCAATGTCCCACACTTCGGCGTGCCTCATAATTAGATCGTGCTTTTAAGACGTAAAAGCCCAATATATATAATCATGACCACATGAAGCCAACACACGATCAAGCCAAAGAAAGCATCGGGGAAATTAGCTGTGGTTGAAATTGAAATGTACCGAACAATAAAAAAAATGGGAAATCAAAGCGGTCGAAAAGATAACTTGCCGCACGTTGCTTCATTTTCTGTTGCCTTTATATGGTCACGACTAACAGAAATCGAGTCCCTCGGTTTCCCTTCTTGATGAAGGCCGGACCCCGGCCGAAACGTGGAAATGAAAAGTGTGTGTTCGCTTTTCTACGTGCGCGTGTACACCGGATCCGAAGAACTACTTCCTTCGTGTCTTAAACTCATACAGGGTGTTTCAGCGAACACTTTCAAAAGTATTTAACTAATTACCTTATGGTATTATATGTGCATACATGCGTACATACATGCGTACATACGTACATACATACGTACATACATACATACATACATACATACATACATACACACATACATACATACATACATACATACATACATACATACATACATACATACATACATACATACATATAATACATCCCGCTAATGGCGCCGCGCGCAAGGGTGCCGTAAACCGCAAAAGGCAAAGCCAACATAACATTTCGAACCACAATGTGCGAGCTGTATCTTATACGCTTGGAACCGGTCATAATCGCTCCCCGTATATAATTCAGTAGTTTTCAGAGGCAGGCGTTTAGTGGAAGAACACTTGCGGAAGCGCACCCGCGTTTTTTCACGCAGGAAAGAAGGCTTGTGGTGCTGGAGGACTCCAACCGCCCATACGAAATTAGCGCCGCACTTTTCGTCGCGCAGCGGAAACGGCTTAAGTGGTCCCTTCATAAGCTCTTTGAGATTGCCAGAAGGAAATATGCGGACGCTTAAACGGGACTACATTACATTCGGCAGGCTCTCCCACGTCGTAAACGGTAGTTTATACCGGCGTATATAAGGCGTATATAATCACTGTGTTTTGCCAGTATAACACTATGGTTGTTGGGGGGCGCGGATCTTACGATAAGTAGAAATTTCAAGCTAAGCCCAGGGACGTGCATTATACTATAAAATGAAAAATGGTAGGTGTTACAGTAAGAGAAAAGTACGATCATGTGGGCGTCACCGATGGCGCAAATAAATGCGCATTGTAACTTATGGCTGGCCTAAGATTGCGCCGATCGAGCAATGATTTCCGAGATGCATGCGAAACCAGCGGATCGAGAGCAAGAAATTGAGACGAAGAAAAATTTGTTTTTTTTGACATTTCGAACTGCGGCTCTCAGTACACTTATTTAGGCAATTGAGGACCTGAGTTGGCAAGTCTAAAGACAGGCTTGAAAGTTAATAGGCAAGAAAATAGAGTGGCAATTTATATATTTGCGAGGGAACAGGAGTTTTCTTTTGGCAGTCAACTTTATTAAGTAGGGATCGAGATAGAGTAGTCATGGATCGCGGAGACTATGCGAAAGAAGAAGCTGGGCAACACAGAGCACCTTATATAAGGTCAGGACCTTAGTCAAATGTCATGAGGACATTTAGTCTTGATCTTTGAGTGTTCCTTCATCCGATGTAGGAGAACCATTAATTATAAATAAAAAATAAAATCAATAATGAAGATTAGTGAAGTACAAAATTATGTTGACGTGCTTTTGGAAGGACGCACTGGATTCGCAAAAGTCGTCTTTAACGTATCTTTGGAAAGTAAAGCGCATAATCACTCTGTTCGCCGGAGCTGACCTGCAGAAGTTAAGAAAACCTCGAAAGAAGGGCGATCACTACATACTGAACGATGTAGGGGAAAATGATTGGGGTATAGGTTTTTTGACATATAGAAAGAAGGCAGCAGGTATTAAGGATGAAACGCGAGTAAACAATATTCCACATGTGATTAGGAGTGCTTATTTCGGGGCTAACTGCGATTTTTCTATTCAGATAAATGTCTAACAAACATGCTCCCATTAATAAACTGTTGAAGTGTCTTGAACGATAAAATCGGGCTCCTCAGTTCCCCTTCTTTTCGTTCATTGAATCAAATTTGTTGCACTTCAAGAGAAAGCCAAATTCTAACGACTGGGGAGAGGTTGTTATTTATTTAGTTCCTGATATCTGTTGACCTAGGTTGCTGCAGCTTGGTAAGAAAAAAAATTTGCAATTTACAATTTTTAAACCATGTGAACCTAAACAGACAACTGAATTCTGTAAACTATATTTTCTAGTAAGTCCATAGCGGAAAAATATGGTGTATGAATTTACAGCTTACACAAACCAGTTTCATTATTTTTACGTTAGTCTTGCAAAATATTACTATAATTCAGGGTTGTTTCTTATATATCAATTTTGTCCACTTCAGACGCCTCAGTAGAGGCAGTTTACAGAACCTTATTATCATTTTTTTCCGAGATGCGTCATCTCTTTAATAATTTATGATTTTGGTTAAATGAGCAACACGACATGGATTAAAATTGTTGGCCTCAGTAAAAATACGGCTTGCAACACTCGGTAGATTTTAACACTTGCTTTCAAATGCAAGCAACATGACGAAAATTTGTTCAGTGAAGGCCAAGGAAAATTGTTTCTTCTTTTCAAGGTGTTAACGCTGCCGAATTATAAAGCGTCCTCTTACGCGATTGCCTTGCGATGTGTAGCGTCCCAAAGCAACATGAGGCTACGTGGGATGCCGTAGTCGAGGGCTCAGGATTCATTTTGATGACATCATCATCATCATCAGCCTATATTTATGTCGACTGCAGGACGAAGGCCTCTCCCTGCGATCTCCAATTACCCCTGTCTTGCGCTAGCGTATTCCAACTTGCGCCTGCGAATTTCCTAACTTCATCATCCCACCTGGTTTTCTGCCGTCCTCGACCGCGCTTCCCTTCTCTTGGTATCCATTCTGTAGCCCTAATGGTCCACCGGTTATCCATCCTACGCATTCAATGGCCTGCCCAGCTCCATTTCTTCCGCTTAATGTCAACTAGAATATCGTCTATCCCCGTTTGTTCTCTGATCCACACCGCTCTCTTCCTGTCTCTTAACGTTACTCCTAAGATTTTTCGTTCCATCGCTCTTTGTGCGGTCCTTAACTTGTTATCGAGCTTCTTTGTTAACCTCCAAGTTTCTGCCCCATATGTTAGCGCCGGTAGAATGCAGTGATTGTACACTTTTCTTTTCAACGACAGTGGTAAGCTCCCAGTCAGGATTTGGCAATGCCTGCCGTATTCACTCCAATCCAATTTTATTCTTCTGTAAATTGCTTTCTCTTGATCAGGGTCCCCTGTGAGTAATTGACCTAGCTAAATGTACTCCTTTACAGACTCTAGAGGATGACTGGCGATCCTGAATTCTTGTTCCCTTGCCAGGCTATTGAACATTATCTTTGTCTTCTGCATATTCATCTTCAACCCAATTTTTACATTTTCTCGATTAAGGTCCTCAATCATTTGCTGTAATTCGTCTCCATTGTTGCTGAATGGGACAATGCCATCTGCAAACCGAAGGTTGCTGACATACTCGCCGTGGATCCTAACTCCTAACCTTTCCCAGTCTAAGAGCTTGAATACTTATTGTAAGCATGCAGTGAATAGCATTGGAGAGATTGTGTCTCCTTGCCTGACCCATTTCTTGATAGGTAACTTTCTACTTTTATTGTGGAGAACCAAGGTAGCTGTGGAATCCTTGTAGATGTTTGCTAAGATTTTGATGACATAGAGTTCTTTAAATCCCACCCAAGGCTTGCCTCTTGAGCGTTTTCGCATTCAGCCCCCATCGGAATGCGGCGGCCGCGACCGGGCATCCAATCCCCCGATCTCGCGCTGAGCACCGCAACACCACAGCCACGTAGCCACCCAAGCGAGTGCCTCCTAAGAGAGAGAAATGGAGTTGGTCGTGCCAGGTAGTGCGTAAAGTGGCAACAGCATAGCCGGCAAAGCCGGAATATAGGGAGAAACGAGGCAGATTGCATGGACAGATAATTATAATTTAACGCGTACGTTATTTTACCTTTTGCCTGTGACCATTTTTTCACCGGATTACCACCGATGTCAAGTTACCGCTTGGCTTACGACGGACCTACTGTAACCCGAAATTTCCTGAATGGTGTCTCCGATTCTTACAGCGAGAGTTTTGTCTAACCAGATTGCGCGCGTGATGCGAATAGTGTTGTACAATCTCAAATGTACGCGAACACCTGCAATGTGCGGCCACACATGTTTAAATAGAAGACGGACTTGGCATGTGAAGTCAAGCTCGGCTACCAAAGACTGCAATAGCCGCTACATCGTTGTGGTTTGAGCATGGCTCGTTTTTTTTTTCTGGGCGCAAGTTCGCCCATTAAAAAGTTAGATTCTCAACTGACAGCTTTCGTAGTACTTGATTCTTCACTATCACTACAAGGTGACAATACGTATGGTTGAGATGATGAAACTTTCAGGTATCGGCCTTTCCAACAGGAGCTCCCTGGACGTCGCCGTCAGGGCCTCATCATTGTTATGATCACGCGTGAGCTTCTTCAAAAGCCCTGTAGAGTCTTCAAAAGTACTGTAGAGATCGTGCCTTTGTACTCAAGTGCTACAGTGCATATAGGAGGCGCTCTCTCCTCCTGCACTTCTTATCAGTTGTCAAGCACTTCTTATCGGTTGTGAATGCGAAAGCATTAATGTCCAATTGAACACCGCTGAGCGGTCCTTGGAGTTACGAACTCCTTGCGGGCAAGCGAGCGCGTTCAGACACTTGGCGTGTTTTGATTTGGCCTTACCGAGGCGCAGTTAGGACGCAGGCGAGAGCTTGCGTGGACAAGTAGCACGCGGACAACACAGGCTTACGAGAGGGAGAGCTAGGGTGACGTGGCGTCGCGGCGATACCCTCTTCCCTCACGTAGCACCTGGCGTGCTACGTGGCATCAGGTGTTCCGGACCTTTTGCCCGCTCTGCTCCGTCGAGGCGCGTTTGTGCCGTGGTGTCACAGCCAATGGGAATTTAGGTGCCGTTTTGCTACTACATACGCGGGACGCCGGCTTTTTCGCTCAATGAGCCATTTGACGTTTTCGCAACAAAAATGACTTTTCGGGATCTGTACGGAGCCCGTGTTCACAGTGAACCGGTGATCACATAATTCAGCAAGACATGCTTGAGCATTATTATTGTTCTTCTTCTTCTTCTTCTTCTTCTTCTTCTTCTTCTTCTTATTATTATTATTCGTTTTGAAAACATATACGCATGACAGGAAAGGGAAAGCAAGGAGCAGGCTGGCAACTGCCACCGGAAGGGGCACAACGCCTGCCTATTCTTCATAAAGGACGAGACACGAGGGTTCGAGAGTACGCGTTGTCAAGATTGCCTTGCGTCCTGTTTAGCGTACTTTCTGTGGTTTGGATAAACAATGATTTCCGAAACGATAGCCAGTGATTACCAGTACAGATCCAGAAACGTAACTTTAGACAACATGTTCTGTGAAACCCTGGGACAAATAGGCGTATACAAGCGAATCTTTTCATGATCGGCTCATTGAGAACAAGGAATCTTGCAGATCTCCGAACGGCAAGTTTTTGTTTCAGCGTGATCAGTCACCTGTTCTACTAATGATGATTTTACGTGACCAGAATGTGTTCCGTTGAGCTTATGATTAGAATGTGGACTAAATTAATACGACAACTTAAGGATCTGCTAGTAATTCAGGATCTGTGTATTATAACTCTGTCAGCACAATGGACTGTTCTATGTTATTGATGATGGTGAATTAGCATTAAGGTTCAGTAAAAGATATGGGCTCGGATTCAAACGGCGTTCCGTGCGCAAGACCGACTCTTGAAAATGAGCGCCAGTCAATTAGTAGTAGCGTGGATGAAATGCTGGATGTGCCAGCCGGTGTTAAAAAATAAATGACTCGTAAGTACGACGGTCTACCATATTTTTTTCTAACTACTAGTACTGCTAACACATTTTACGACACACCCGTCATGGCGACTTCATGGCTGTGACGCTCTGTAGAGCAGGTCGTGGGATCGAATCTCAGCTGCAGTATATGTAGACGAATTTTGGTAGAAGCGGAGTACGAAGATGTCCCCACACTTCGATTGAGGTGAGCGTTAAAGTATTTTAAGCTGTCGCCATTATTTGAGAATTTTCGTATCAGATGCCAGCTTTTTCATATTTCACTTAGACTGAAGCACACCGAAGACGCGAACACGGAAAGGAAGTAAACAGGACAGCGCTTACTCTCAACTGTTCCAAGTCAAATATGAACGTCAACCAACTAGCCCAACTCGCCATCTTCCTGCTTTTTCGTTTATCTTTGACTTGCAAGTTTGTAACAGTGAAATATTTAAAGTACTGTCAGATACTTTAGATGTTATTGTTTGAGTTCAACTACCTTACAAAGTCGGTAAGCTCACTTTCAAAGTAGATTGTCTATAAGGGAGTCTGTCTGGAGCCCCCACCAAAAAGTCTTAATAGACAAATTAGAAAGAATTCAGAGAATGGCTGCTCGTTTTATTGCTTCAAGATACCGAAGGACGGACTCGGTAACAACAATTCTGCGTTCGTGTGGGCTCGAGTTGCTGGAAACCCGAAGGAAAAAAGCCAGACTTAAGATTTTTTTTCAGATACTTCAAAGGCTATTGAAGATAAAAATGGAAAAATACGCCCCCAATTAACCACAGCAGAGCCGTCAAGCCTTATAACACACGTATTGATGTTTTTCGTTATTCTTTTTTTCCGGATGTAATTGAAATGTGGAATGCCTTACCTGATGCTGTTGTAGATCAGACAGATGTGCACAAATTTGAATGCTCGATTGATATTTTGTATCGTGGGCACCCAACCTGATGCTACGAAATGTTAAATTTGCTTGTTCTACTATTTTCCCTCCCTGTAACAACCCTCAAGCGAGGGTTAACAGTATCAATAAAGAAGAAGAAGAAGAAGGTGCATGAAACGTGAACTGCTGTTTGCGACCCTGGGAGGCAGAGTTTCAGAAACTGCGTACAAAGTTGGTGAGAGCTGAACAAAGCAGACGGCGGCGTAAAGGTGCAGGGGTAAGGCCGCGACTACACGCTGAATCAAGGCTTCAAGCCAACCACTGAGCGTAATTACTTTCGCGTGACCTTGCTATACGGACGAGGTCGTTGAGCGTGTACGTGCGCAGGGCCATGTCTGAGGCCTCCATTGTCTACGTCAAGAGTTGGATGAGCAGCTTAGGCACTATTTAGCGTTTCCTCCACATTCTCACTCACTACTTTACATATTGCGACGTGCGGGACATGACTTCAAGTCGGTCAAAACCAATGAAGAGGGCTCCACGACGTAGTCTCTCTGTTGCTTTAGCGTGCCAAACCTCATCAATCAAATTATAGCGGCGAGTTATTTTGCAGGATAATAAGTTTATGTGACTATGCCGAGGCGAGTTAGGTGCACTGTAATCAAATACATTAAAGCAATGCTTGATAGTTGTGTGGATAAAAATTAAAATAAAGCGATGTGGGCGTTCACTGGATATTGTGTATACATTCTGTTATAATTTCCCGCAATATTTACTGTTAATAAGCGTTCACTAATGTGCTTGAAGGACAGAGGATTTGGAGCGCGCAGTAAAATACACGGGAGGAGAACGACAAGTTGCGAAAATTGGCCCGTCAAATTCGTGCCCGAAATGAAATAGCCAGGGGCGGAAATTACAAAGCTTTTCGGTCGTAATTGATGTTTGTAATTAGATGGCTGTTATCTCTAACAGCAAGTTTAACATCACGATTAGGTGGCATATAATGTGAACAGGGGCCCAGAATCTTTGCACAACAATTTTTAGATAAAAGTATGGCGCTTTTTTTTTGCCTTTTTTGGGCTCTGTATGCTCACTGAGTCGATCGGCGCGCTGCTTCTGTGTAAGGGTTTCCTTACCGATCCTGTTTTGATAATAAGCTGGTCACGCGCTGTCGTTTCTTTGACGGCAGTGAAATTTTGTTGTACTGTCGGTTGCCGTTGAGGCGGAACAGTTTGAAAATGAGACAGACATTCTCGAACCGATGAGCAGCTCACAGAAAACGGATGGATCGCTCACTCACAGGTACTTTTGCGGCAGCACGCACAATGTTTTTGTCGTGCCACATGTGGCGCAAACATGCGACTCGGTGGAACCGCGATCACGCGAATGCCCTAAGGTGGCGTGTCATCTTTTTTTTTCCCTGTTTCAGTTCCGGACACCGCACTTACGAAGCCTCGCAGAAGGCAAGGGCGCATCATTAAGAGCACGTGTTTTTGTCATAGAAAGATGTATCTTTCGCAACAGTTTGTGGCGCCGCTCCTTCGGGGCGTAGTCCTAATTAAGTGGACAGCTTCGATTCGCCGCGCAAGTAATTGGTGATGGATCTCTGTTTGTGGTTGCGTACAGCAGCCCTGCAGGCCACGAAGAACTCTGGCCTTCTACGTGCACTAAGGATTCCCATGAACCGAAAGTGCGGTCGTTACGTTCATCGATTCGGCGCTCAGGGCAAATTGATGCCGTGGGCAGTTGCCAAGAAATCTGGGAACGTCGCGTCTAACAGCCCCTCGTGTTGGATCAATTCGCTGAATGACGTTGTAGGCACGAGGAAGCGCGGTATCGGGAGGATCAAAGTGAATACACGCGACGCCAACACACGGCGTTCACGTGACGAAGAGCGACATAGGGAGAATTTGTATGCAGACACCGGGAAACCCCTACGCGTGTAGAAATCGTTGAAGCAAATGACACCAGAGTAGCTCGGTGGATGCCCGCGACAAGCGTGCGGGGGCGCTTTCTTTCTTCTTTTTACTGCGTGAGTTGTCATATATATATATACGGCATATTTAATGCGTACGTGTTTACTTCATTTTCAAACACACGGATGTCAAAACATTAGAACTGGACATTCTGAATAACCATGAGCACATCGTCACACTATAGTCCACTTTGGTGTAGGCAGTGACATGGCGAGCGCGATCTTATGGAAGCCTGTTTCCCCCGCCCTGCATTTATTCCCTCCCCATTCGGTGACTGCTGGTCCTTAGTCTGTCAACAAAGGACTTTATTATTATTATTATTAGTCTATCACTCATCTCTGGAACGCCTCCGGTCTTCAGAGTACTTCAAATAAATAAATAAATAAATAAATAAATAAATAAATAAATAAATAAATAAATAAATAAATAAATAAATAAATAAATAAATAAATAAATAAATAAATAATATAGGTAAATGAAGGCATTAGGCCCTCTTCGTAGATAAGCTTCATATGTGGCCTGTGCAACTTATATTGACCAAATATAACCGTTCATACATATAGTCTGTGAACTGGTCGGTCCATATCCCAGCACCTCTAAGCGCTTTCTTGTGATCCAATTCTCTGGACATTGTCTCACGTGAGATTTACTCTGCCGCTTAAAATCTCACCCCAAAGTGTGTTGACTATAGGCGTTATTGGCGTTCCTTAAGTCTTGCCTTGTCTTCATATGTATTGTATTTGCAAAACCTATTGCGCCTAGAACCTCTGTACAAAGGAAAAAAAAATGCAACCAGCCACTCAAAAGAAAGCCTTGGGGGCCGCCGAGACACTGGTAGCTGGGCCGATAGTGAGAACGACATGCCGACGGGGATGCTACCATGACAAACGTCGTTTGAAATTTTATCCAGTTCTTGGCCAATACCAAATAGTGGATGTATGCTGTACTCGAAGGGAACGCAAAGCAAACCAAGCAGGTAGTGCTTACATTGGCCGGATGGATGATAACGACTGCGTTGGCTGCACAAGAATGATGACACACCGGTAAGAACCGCAATAAATTTGTGTTTTCAACGCGGATTTGCGCAAACACCGATGTAGTTGCCAGGAACGCTTGTCTTTAATATACGAGGTGTTCAAAATTAAGCTTTATGGTGTTCTTAAAATTAGACATTGGGAGGCACGCGAATACCACCTGTGCAAATAAGTTATGTGGCCAGGGGGACACAAAGTGAGATGATAATTATCGCTGTCAGCAGCCGAATGAACTAAAATTGAATAATTAACTTTTTATTGACTGCAGTAAGTGTGTATGTTTGCATTCAAAAGTTAGAGGCATGTCGTGTTTTTACACAGTTTCACTTGGAAGAACTCTTCTAGCGTGTCTGTGCTCCGAGATATCCGGCTTCAAATTTTAATTGTCGTTAGCATGATTACGCATGCAAGAGATTGAGGATCGGCGCAAAGCTCCTCCCTGATGTGACGCGGATGTTGCGTGCGGCGTTTAGTCTGACAACAGGGTGGAAGCATGGGCAAATATGATAACTGTTCCCCTTCCCCTCTCGGCTGGCGAAATAAAAAATTGAAGAACCCGGAACCGCTGTCATAACACGCGACTGCGCAGCCTATAACGATGGCGGTAGCTGCCATGGCGAGATAGTGGCGAGATGCGGAGAAGCTGGAGGTCAGTGCGCGTGCGTAATGGTTATTAGACGAGCGGGCATGGTCCTTGCCTGGGCTACGCAAATAAAGTGACTGCTGATTTCTAAGTATTGTAAGTTTTATTGAAATCAAGAGCAACAACTGCACCGTCAACAGCAGAAGCAGTTTTAGCTATACTAACGAATATTTCATACTGCCACTTGAAGTTTGGTGTGGTCATGCACAAATCTAATGAAAACACTTCACCCATCAAGATGTCAATGGCCTAAAAAATGTTCAAAATTCCTCCCCTCCACAGCATCGCAATGCATAAACCGCTCTTGCTTCCTCAAGGAGTGCCGCCGTCTCGAGCATGCTAAAAGCCGCTGGGTATGCCTAAAGTCTCTATATAAGAAAAGTACCGCCATCCTTTGATCAACGCCGCTTCTCTATCTCCTGTATCTCCGATTGGACGATGACAGCGCGCGCTTTCACTTCTTTATATTTTGTTCGTTTTTTCCGCCTCAGAGCCATGTTGAAAGTCTTCTGCGCAGCCGCAGTGGATGGCGGCGGCGGTGGCGCGCGTCCGGCCTGAAAGTTTCGACGTGGACTTTCTAGGTGCGCCACAGTCGACTTGCTTTCGCAAGAAAAAAAGTAAGAAAAAAACAAGCGCTTCAGGAGAGGAGACGGCGGAGGAAAGAGTAGATGACGGTACTTTTCTTATATAGGGACTTTAGGTATGCCAACACATCACGCGCCTTCCCAACCCAGCTGCTACGTCATATTGTAACGACCGATTCCGCCAGCCCTCACGATGTGACAACTGAACCTGCATCATTCGTCGTGCGGTCGAAGCAGCACAACCGGCGGCCACTTCATTACCGTCATCTGATCCTTCTCCGACGACGATCTCCTTGATACAGGCCGTCGTCCATCGAGAATTGAACCTCTTTATTCACCCACGTTCCCAACTCGTTCCTCTTACTCCTCTTATGGACAGCGCAACCCGTCCGAGTGGCGCACCATGGACGACAAGCCGATCTGTTTTAACTGCCGACGCATCGGGCATATCGCTCGTCTATACCGCAGCCGCTGGACTTCTCCGACACGCTATTCTTCTGACTACGACCCTCGTCCCTCGAGTTCGTCTCTTTAAAGCGACGCTTTCTATGTCTCACTGATCCGTTCGTGAGTGCCGAAAACGCACTGCAGGAAAGCTTACTTACACAATGGAACTATCTGTGCATTTTCGGACACAACAGAACAATCTGTGCATCTGCGCACACAATCGTAGAACACTACAGTTTACATTCGCAGTTGTACCGATAAGAACAATCGCAACTGCAACGCCACGCTACCAGACGAACTGTATATATCTGCATTGCATTACGCGCGTTACGCAATGCGTTCCCGGCCGTCACCATGGGTAGCCCGCGGTTGCAGCGCGCGGCGAAAGAACAGGCTGCCGTACGCGAACGTAAGCGTGAGCGCGATTGTGCCCGTAAGGCCGATCCGGTCTATCGACAACGGCATGCAGTCGGTGAAAGTGTGTGTGTGTGCGTGTAATCACCGGCAACATGATCTAAAAAAAGGCTATGCAACTTAACGAAATGTGTCTTCATTCAACTTCAACTTTCAAGAAATACAATCCTAAACAAGCAATGAAATCACATATGCATCGCATCGGGTCGCTCAGCATTTCTTAGGATCGTTGCGTGGTCGTTGGCGTTGGACTTTCTGCATGGGCGAAAGCTTCACGTTCAACCATCTTTCTTTAAGGAAGGGGCTTTGATTTTTTTCTTTCATTCACTCCTGTGCCCAGCCCATCATATGACCCCGCGACACCTCCGACTAGACCCCGCTACTCGCGCTCACCTTCTCCCTACCGCCGTCAATCTCGCTTCGCCTCCGTCAGGGCGCGCTCCTTTTCCGACATATTCGTAGCACTCCCGACCGGAAAACTATGCAATTCAGGTGGGGCTGCATTGACGACATTGGCATGAAATCCTCGCTTGAGCTTACCCACCAACCAGAATGTTTTGGACGTTCTTGTTGACAATGTTCCTGTGGGCGCGCTGATTGACACCGGGGCGCATGTGTACATTTAGAGTGCTGCTCTTCGCTGTCGGTTTAAGAAAGTTATGACGCCTGCCCCGAACCGAGCCGTACGAGTCGCCGAGGAAGAGACTGTCGCTATTGTTGGCATGCGCTCTGCCCGACTTACCATCGCTGAGAGAAACACAGTCGTTCTCTTCATCGTCATCGAGCATTGCCCTCACGACCTCATTCTTGGTCTGGATTTTCTACCTACCGATTCTGCCCTCATTGGCTGTTCGGCCGTCTCACTTCGCCTTGACTAATCTCTTCTTGCCGACCCTGTGGGCCCGCGTCAAACCCGTTTAAGCTGCATGGATTTTATTCGTCTCCTGCCTAAATCTGCGATACACGTCGTATTCCTCCTCTTCAGTGCAACCACACTGTGGCGGCTGGTCCGTATCATCCTACGTCACCATTCTATCTCCTATACAGCCGAGAGCCGGCGTTGCCCTTGGACACCTTGCTGGCCTCTCCCGCACGTTCTGCCACTGAAAACACCCGCGACGCAATCGCACACGCCGACCACGGCAGCTCGCCCGCGCCCGTCTAGAGGCCTCACAGGAGCACTGTTCACGCCTATATGATGGCCACCATCGCGGCGTGCACATCTCTTCGGGTTCTCTGGTGCTTGTCTGGTCACCCATCCGCCGTGTGGGCCTTTCCAAAAAGCTGCTGTCGCGTTATGCACTGGTCCATACCATGTGATGCGACAAGTGACCGATGTCGCATATGAAATCATCCCCGCCGACCCCTCAGTGTCGTCGTTAGCTGCAAGTGACATCGTTCACGTAGCGTGACTAAAACCCTATCACACCTTTCATCTCGGATGTGTAGCTTAATCACCGGGACGGTCTCCTACTGCCAGGGGTGATGATCCGGAACAGCCGCCACCGTGTGGCTGCACTGAAGAGGAGGAAGACAACGTGTTCCCGATTGATATAGGGTCGCCATCTTGGCCACCGTTGGTCTACGTGCAAATACATTGTAAATAGCCTTGTGCACCAGCTAAATGTAATATTATTGTTCTTCGATTTGACATTTCTGATGTGGCTGCAGTAGCTTCTGACCTACCATTTTCTTTACATATGTATTTTATTGCGATAGCAAATATATACAAACTACAAGCGGATTTCTGCCGTCGCCTTCGTCGTCGCCGTGAGGTTTCGTATAAAGTCCAAAGGTGATAAAACCGTCACCGCGGGCCGTATGCTGTATGTACGAGTGAAACCGCGCGAGGGACGCGGGCTTTCACGGAGAGCAAGCGCACGGCGGAGAGCAGCCGCGACGTTTTCGGTCGCGCGACAGGCCCTGGGGTGATGGGAGGGAGGGAAGGGGCGGCGGCGTTGTGCTCCGGAACCAACTGCGTATTTCGCAACCAGGCGCAAGGGGAACTGGCGAATCAATCTCGCGCGCGAAAGGAGGAAAGCGGGAAGGCAGAGCAGGACGGAGATGATGTGGCTTCTACTCTTCCAGCAACTGCGCACTTGTACTTAGCGCGCCGTATCTTGAAAGCTATCTGCAGATGGCTAATACCTTTGTGCACGCTGTGCTTTCGCCGCTGAGTTCCGTTGAAGCTACAGACCACACGAAGGTCACTTCGCTCGCTGCTATGACTGCGCTTGCTCACGCCAGCGTTTTAAAAGCGGGTGTCCGCGGTCATCGAGTGTGATGTGTTCTTGTTTGCTTGTACGCGCTGAATCGATGATTGTTAATTCAGTTAGCAAGCGAATGTTTGCAACCTTATACGGCCGATAAAACTACTATCCTTACTTCGTATAGCTGTCTATTAATTTGCTATCGCAATTAATGCTTCGCCTTTCAGGCGAAGCTGCGTTTTTTGGTTTGTTATGCTAAGGAGTAGGCAGCTAGCAGTTACCAGTAATGTTCAGTTACCAACTCGCCCAGCTTGCTGTGTTAATTCAGCTACCTTAAGGCATGCGTTTGTGTGGCCTCTCTAACGTGATGGTGTTTGAGGTCCGTCAGAAGATTCTTCCGGAACTGCAGTGGTGCTGTTTAAGATGGACGCTTCTCTTAGTTGGCACTTTATGACATTCGGTGCTGATGCTTTTTCAGTGGCAGCAAGTTGCTGCTAACTTATGCTCTGAACGGTGCTCGGAGGTAGCGAAGCAGGTTGAGGTTCAAATATAAGCTGTTCGTCCGCTTCTGGTGTACTTGGTTATGTCCAAGGCTTTAATTATATCATGAGGTTTTACGTGCCAAAACCACGATCTGCTTATGAGGCACGCCGTAGTGGGGAACTCCGGAAATTTGGACCTCCTGGGGTTCTTTAACGTGTACCTAAATCTAAGTACACGGGTGTTTTCGCCGGCATCGAAATGCGGCCTCCGTGGCCGGCATTCGATCCCGCGACCTTGTGCTTAGCAGCCCAACACTATAGCCACTGAGCAACCACGGCGGGTATGTCCAAGGCTTTTGATGATGCGGTCATGATGCTGGTCTGTGTGGGTGGTAGACCTGTACGCTTGGGGTTGACGGTATGACGTGGAAGACTTCCATATTGATATGTGGCCGATCGGGTCGCTGCAGGTCATTATCCTGTCGACTTGTGTAATGTCAGAAGCAAGAGACGTGTCGGGGATGAGGCGCCATACTTTTATTCTTCTTCCACCAGACATCGTCCTTCCGTCCACCGTTACAGCCCTCAGGTGCATAGGGTGTGCGTCTGGCCTTTGTGAACATTTTGTGGCCTATAGCCGTAGCCTATAACCCTAGCCTCTGGACACAGTCACAACAGGGGATTATTATTGTCAGGTAGTACACGTAGTAGTGACGGTGAAGAAAACAGTCGCAATACTGTGAATGACGAGACGAACGTTTTATTGGGCGAACCTGTACCCACAAAAGCAAGTTGCACTCGAAGGACAACTATAGTGGCGAACACAGTCGGCGATCGTCGAAATCTGATCAGCGGCGAAACGCGTCGGCTTTTATACCTGAATCATCGAAGGTTCCAGATTACACCCTGGTGCCCGCGGCTCTTCCCGAAAGTACTAGGCAATTCGCGTCGCTCATACAATCAGATTACATAAGCGTCGGTGACAACATACAACGAATAGAAGCATCGATAACGTTCGATAACTTCCGGTACATGCAGGCGCGTCCTGTGCCTAGCGATAACGTTTAACATTTGTTAGCCGGTGAAAAGCGGTCACCGGTGAAAGATGAGCATGTACACGTGTCAATATCCACCATAGGTGCATAAGCCGGGCACCTGGAACACGTTCCAGTTAAAGTCCCTATATAAGAAAAGTACCGCCATCCTGTGATCAACGCCGCTTCTCTCTCTCCTGTATCTCCGATTGGACGATGAGAGCGCGCTTTTCACTTCTTTATATTTTCTTTTTTTCCGCCTCAGAGCCATGTTGAAAGTCCTCTGCGCAGCCGCAGTCGCCGGCGGCTGGCGGCGGCGCGCGCCCGGCCTGAAAGCTTCAACGTGGACTTTCTAGGTGCGCCACCGTCGACTTGGCTTTCGCAAGCAAAAAGTAAAGAAAAAGCAAGCGCTTTAGGAGAGGAGGCGGCGGAGGAAAGAGTAGATGGCGGTACTTTTCTTTATAGGGACTTTAGTTCCTGTGTTTTTGGTTGTCGAAGACCAGACTCTGGTCATTGCAGGTCTCAATGCCACCCCAGCATGAAGCCCTCTAAGACAAACTTTCTACAGGCGAGGAAAGTTGCTGAAAAGGAAGCAAACCAATTCTCAGCGGGCCAAGGAGCGGGGCATTAGGCCGTGAGAGGAAGCAGAAAAAAAGTTATGCCTAAACTAAACAGGTACCTTAAAAGAACGAACGGAGAGCATAAGTGGGTAGTCAATATTACAAGAAATGTCGATAAAGAATATCCAAACTCTAAAATTGAGAAAGAACATGCTGTGTTGTCTATGTGTGAAGTGGCACAGATTAGCTCAGGGGCACTGAACGAGAAATGGGTTGTGGAACAGAAGCTTGTTCTATAGAAAAAAAAAAAGAAACTGTCAAAGTGTGAATATAAAAGATAAATGCTGCCAGCCTAGAAGCTGGCAAAATATTGGGTGCAACTATTAAAAAAAAACGTGAATCATAGCAAAACAAAAAATGTTAACATTGTCAACGCTTTGAATAAAAGGAAACAGCGCGATGCATACAGCGAAAAGGCTCTTAAAGCACCAGTGCCGGCATTTTGTAGCGATGCCTTTCGGGTAATAATGCCTTTTTGTGCTTATGGCACTTTGTCAGTGGTAACAGCGACGGTCCGCTCGCGTTATCAACGGGATCAGACGGCCGTGAATGGTGGATGTTAAGACTAGTATAGAATAAGTCATAAGTCATCGCTAGAAAATCGCGGCCCAGAGCTGTACCGTTTCTGTATTTTCTCAGTCATGTGCAACGCTGTTAGTTTCCTTTGCAATGAGACGTACTAACCAGCTCAACTTAGCACTTTGTTATAGCTTTGATTCAAAGAGAAAATCCTCTAATGCTTTGTGGAAATCTCTGTAGTAGTAATCCCAGTGTAGACAATCAGTAGAGGTATGCATGGTTACAATACGGTAGAGGTACGAGCCGGCAAAGCCTAGTTTATAAGAACTTTTCTGCTGGGGAAGGAAAGTGGTGACAATACAAGAACAAGCGGTCAATCGTTCTAGGGGAAAAATCTAGCAAAAAGCCAGTTCTCTATACTGATGGGTTACCGTATATCCCTAAGAATGTCTTCTAGCATGGTGTGGCTGTCGAAGATGTTTTTGCAGCACCATAATAAACGTAGAAATATTAGTGGGATAACTGACAGGGCATTATCTAATCCATCGGACATAACGAGCATGCAAAAGGGCAAACTGAGGCACTTCGCTCCTTATGTAGCATGTAGGACTGGCATTGCGTACCAGTTGCCGTTATATTGCAGATACTGATACATAAAACAGTCGAGAAAGTATTAACATAAGGCTAACTAGAACACAAGCGTTTATTAAAAGGCAATTTGCACTCGCATATTGCGTAACACTACATTCAGTGTGGATACTCACCGCTATTCAATGATAACTGAAATCATTGCTGCGCACAGGCATCACTTGACAAGAGAGATAATTGAGGCATAAGTAGTACCACATGAAGAAACGTTTAAGTCAGTGTATAAGCCAGCCTTAAATTGTGCTGAATGAAGCAAAATTTACTTTTTTGATTGTTTGAACGGGTATAGTTTTATCACTTCCACGTGGATTGGATTTTATGCTTAAAAGAATTAAGCTTCCTGGTTTTTCGGTTACCTTAGCATCCTGATTTTTTATTAAATGTACAAAATGGAATGCGTGGCCGCAGATAGGGCCAGCTATCCCATAATCATAAGCAGAAAAAAGCCGGCAGATCCCACGCCCTGTGGGAATCGATGTTATGCGAAGCAGTGTATAAAATTAACAAAACGACAATGAGAGTACCAAACGTAGGGCGACTTCTTCAAGACCTACATGACACGCATGTCATGACATTCACGTCATGAGTCCTTATGAGTTCATTTAGCAATGCCTAGGAGACCTAAAGGCAAAACCCTTAGCCATGCTCATAACTATGACTTCAACCATTGACCTTTAGCCTTTTCCTTCACTTAGTACCACATCCGAACCCATTGCAGTGGTTCTTGAGTGTTAATCTTTTTTTGCTGAGTCATTGTCATTTATGCTGAGTCATGCTAATGACTATGACTTCTACCATTATCCTTTAGCGTTTCCTTCACTTAGTACCTACGTCAGAACCCACTTGAGTGGTTTTTGAGTGTTAACCTTTTTTGCTGCATCATTGTCATTTTTGCTACTTCATGCCCATGACTATGACTTCTACCACTATCCTTTAGTGTTTCCTTCGCATAGTACCCACGTCGGAATCCATTCGAGTGGTTTTTGAGTGTTAATCTTTTTTCGCTGAGTCATTGTCATTTTTGTTGAGTCATGCTCATGACTATGACTTCTAGCATCATCCTTCAGTGTTGCCTTAACTCAGTACCCACGTCAGAACTCATTTCAGTTGTTTTTGAGTGTTAATCTCCTTTTGCTGACTCATTGTCATTTTTGCTGAGTCATGCTCATGACTATGACTTCTAGGATGATCCTTTAATGTTTCCTTCATTTAGTGCCCACGTCAGAACCCATTTGAGTGGTTTTTGAGTGTTAATCTTTTTTCGCTCAGTCATTGCCATTCTTGCTGAGTCATGCTCACGGCTATGACTTCTACCAGCACCCTTTAGTGTTTACTTCACTTAGTACCAACGTCCGAACCCGTTTTAGTGTTTTTTGAGTGTTAATCGTTTTCGCAGGGTCATTGTCATGACCTACATGACACACATGTCATGATATTCATGTCATGCCCTATCATTTATGTTCGTCATACACCCTTGTCATAGTATGCCAATTTTGGTACATAGCAAGTTAACAATGCGACCATGAGAGCACCAAGACGTAGGCGGCTAGATAGATAGATACTGTCAAAGTGGCAAATGTTTGCCAAGAAATGATTCGCATTTAAAAACAACAGACGAGAAGAATAATGAAAGTGCAAAACACCATCAAAAGTCTATAGCATAACGGCAAGACACTAAGAGCAAATCCAAGTATCAAGGAGGAAATAATTAAAAAATAGGCTATACGACTACAAAAGCCACACAAGCTTGAACAGGTGATATTAACATGGAGAAAATTGAAATTTCAAAATCTGTACGCGAAAATCTTTAGATGCTGCAGAGCCAGTCTATTTTTGTCGGGGCACGACCAGGGTCCAAGCACTTTTTGCGCAAACAAAGGGCATTACGTCCACGAGCAATTACGTCAACATTGTCTTTTTTAGCGTCAACACTCGGTGGACCCTTTCTAATTATTTGACCAAGAGGACAGGTGGGCGTATTCCGGAGATAGTGCAGTCTGCAGTGTAATATGGCTGATTATTTACTAATAATTCGGGTGATAATTACGCCTGTACACTTAATATTACCTACTCTGCGACTAATACGAGCTTGTGTCGTTGAGACTTACATTTTGAATCATTTTGGGACTCTTGACAGAGATATTCGCCGTTGATCCTCACTTCTAAGCTTTTCCAGTTTATTAGCTTGAATTGTGTTCGAAGCATGTAGTGAATAATTTTGTATTCGAGAAGTGGTATCTCCCTGCCTGACCCCATTCTTGGTAGGCATTTTTTCACTTTTCTTGTGGAGAATTAAGGTAGCTGTGGAATCTTTGTTGATATTTGCCAATATACTTACGTTTCCTGTGCTCCTTGATTACGCAATGCCTCCATGACTGTTGGTATCTATACTAAAATGCATTCTCATAATCTATGAAGTCCATATAGAGAGATTTGCTGTACTACGCACATTTCTCAATTACCTGCCGGATGACACAGATGGCACCCTTAGATATGATACGTGTTGCGCTAAGCTAAGCATGCTAAGGACGAGGTCGCGGGATCAAATCGCGGCCGTGGCGGCCGCATTCCTATGGGGGCGCAATGCGAAAACGTCTGTGTCCCGTGCATTGGGGACACGTTAAAGATCCCCTAGTGGCCAAAATTAATCCGTAGTCCTCCATTACGGCGTGCCTCATAATCAAATCGTGGTTTTGGCACGTTAAATCCCAGAATTCAATTCAATTCAATTCCGATATGATACGGCAACAAGAAACGAGCATATGTCTGGATTCATTTTAGTGATTTCGCAGGAGCGCACTGATCCTCCCTGGAGATTTGACCACTATTTTATTTAGTAAGCGAACATCAAGATTGCAGATAATGATTAATAACCTACCTCGCGAGAGGCCCTTTATTTATGCAACTGACTACAAGGTCCCAGATACGCCAAACAAGTGTGAAGTCAGCAAAGAAGGCCTTGTCTTCAAAAATGAAGTCAGTCAACACTCAAAATATACCCCTTTGCTGGAAATACTGTGGCTAACACTATTATCTAGAAACGCATGCTCAAATTGTGTTCCAGCATTTTCCCGCTCAACACTAAAATTCGGTTCGGGTGAAGGTTAGCTGGGAACACCTACTAGAGCACTGCACGGGCTCGGGCTTACCCGAAATCCCGGGCCGGGTAGAGGAGTTTTTTTCACGGGCTCGGGCCGGGCTCGGGCACGGCGTGTGCTTTTTGACGCGGGCCCGGGCCGGGCTCGGGCTTTCTGCGAGTTATTCTCGGGCTTCTCAACTCTGAAAAACATGTATTTTTCGGTCTCGGGCCGGGTTCGGGCCGGTTTCGAGTCGGGCTCGGGCCGGGCTCGGGCTTAAGGTAAAGGGGTGGCGGGCCGGGCCGGGCGGGTAACGTAGATTATTTCCGGGCCCGGGCCAGGCCCGGGTCTCGCCATAAAAGTTTTGATCGGGCTCGGGCGGGCCGCCCAATGTGAAAACGGGCCCGGGCCGGGCCCGGGCCGCAAAAATCGGCCCGTGCAGTGCTCTAACACCTACTACTTCGCTGCCCCTTTGACGATGTGTTTGTCGGAACCAGTTTTAGCTGAATTCATTTTTTTGAACAACAATTTGCCCCCCATGCTTGCTAATAAGTAGTTAGTGAATTGCAATAATTTATACCGTGTATTAGTAAGTGTCACAAATATCCTGACATCCGTTGCCACGAATGACGTGTTCCTGAAATAATCGCGTCATTTCTGCTGTAGTGCGTTTAGTAGTCACTTGGTCTTTGGTGAAGCGCCCGATATATATACTATATTGTCATATTAGAAAGACAGTTAACAGAACGTCGACCAAAATGGTGTTCTCGAAGGGGTTAATTCCCGACCAGACATGTCGTTCAATTACTGATTTCATTATACTATATTGGCATGACAATAATCATAATTGCTGGGGAGCTACGATGATAAAGGCGATACTGCAGATGTGACTGAAAAGTACAAACAGCAACCAGCGTTGTAAAATGTGCCAGCGGAGTAAAACCAATGAAAATTTAGACATAACCCTGTTTGTTGTTAGAATGCTGTGAACAGTTTCAGAGACAGCATTATTTAGACACTGTGTTGGAACCAGAAATTTAAGATTCAGATGGCTTTGCTTCATCGTTATAGTTCCTGCCGTACGTGCTACGTAGCTGCCTTGAACCGAATTTTGCTATATGGCCGGCTTATTCACTGACCTGTGCGTTTTGCGGTGATCACCACAAAGCGTTCAGTGAGGTCACGTGAGCGAGAATGGAGACTACTACGGTCTTTCCTGCTGATTCGTTTATGTTTAGCCCATTTAGGCGGTGCAGGAACCCCAATACTCTACGCAGGAGAAACTTATCGCTATGTCGCCGCATTCATGTTGCCACGAAGCACACCACGACTTGATGTGGCTCAGGAGGTCAATGCCGAAAATCTCACGTAATCAGGGAACCACTGCCTAAGTTCCTTAAGAGAAAGAATCAACGTTCGAATCTTACGCAACCGCGTCGGTGCTTTTCCGCCCGACACATGGCTCCATGGCGCATCGTCATCTATCTTGGCGCCAATTAATCGCTCGCCTTTTAACCCCCGCCGGTCGGTTATTGCTCGCGCCTGGGGCACGCTTTAGCAGGTTCCCATTCTGTAATACAATTGAGCGTGCCTTGGTCGTACGCTGGAGGTCTTTCCCAGCATCGGTGATTGAGGCCTGCCAACCAACCGAGCTTTGCCTTGACCCGACGATGGCTAAGACGGGGAAGAGAGCGAAGGCGAAGCCTGCGTTCGCCTCTGAACAAGTGGTGCGCGCTCTATACTCCCACACAAGCAGGAGGTTGCACGCAAACGAGCAGCAGCTTTGCACGCACACACTTTCCCTTGCCGTTGTTTTTCGCGCTTGTTCGCTCGAGTATCGCGTTTACCAGCTAGTGGCCGTTGAAGGTGAAGGCCACGACGCGTCGGCACGCAACGCCGGCCCGAGCGTACGACCGGGCCGCTAAGGAAGCGCGCGTACATAGTAAGGAGCGTGTAATTCGGGGCCGGCCATGGCTATAATGCATGCGGCTGCAGCTGATAGCTCGCACTGTTGAAGCTGTCCGTAGGAAGGAAGAGGTGCTACTACGTATAGCGGCTACTACGTACATGCTAACACCGGCCCTCCTTGAAGCGCGGCGACCGAGAGCGATGCGTGAGCGTCTTTGGAGGAGGGACACCATTATGTCCTCCTTCGTCTTCTTCCTGCACTCTCGCTTCGCGAAATGATGTTGTGGTCTTGGCCCCTCTCGCCCCGTCTTCACTATCTCCTCCTCAACTGCATTGAGATCACACGCTGCACGAAACGGGGCTGTGCTTGTGTGTGTGTGTGCGCACGCGTGTGCTGCTGCGAGCGTTAAGAATGACGTCTTCGTGGTCGGCGATGGAAGGAGGGGGGGCGGGGGGGCAGAAAGAGAAAGTGACAGTCTATATGTATAGGCTACCGGGTGAACAGAAGGAGTTCGAATAGGGAGATTCGGCGAGGGGGTGCATAGAACTTTCCCGAGTCCGTATAAAGGCCGGTGATCCTCCAGCGCACGGCGTCACTTTGTGCGAGCTCTGTGCGCAGGTACCAGCATATCCGGAAAGGCCCGTCGTGCACCAAGCTTATCGGTTACATTGCTTTGCTGCTTCGTCACGCGAAGCCGTTCAAGAAGAATATGGTGAGCATTCTACGTCGACGAGCATTACGCTGGATTATATTACGACGAGAGACGGCAAGCCTGCGGTTAAATTAGTAGGGTGGGCACAATGAAGGACTGTATGCCAGTGATTGCTGTAATACAAGAGTGATGCACAGTTTTGTATATCTTCGGACTCAGCCTGGGCTCTGATCGTTTATATAGGAGAAAAGACAGCTCGCTGAGCACCTAGGAGGCCATGCGCTATCAGAGTTCGAACACCAGACCTGTGGCTTGGAATATTTAGGTTGTAGACTTGGACGTAGTTTAGCTTTCCTCGCTATAGTTGATCGGCACATTGGAAAGCCGGACTACATGAACAGAGATGTGTACCCTTACCCTCTGGACTAATCTCAGATCTATTCGTAGAATAAATTTTTCTTGAGCAGACTCTTTCAGGACTAGACTGACCCTCACAATTATGTAACTTGCTTCATTCTTCTTGCCTGTTCACCGCTGTCTACAGACTAAAGAGTGTTGGAGGTGACGGGGCACATTCAGGCGCGCGCATTGGCAGTCAACGTGCAACGCTGTTGCACTAACAATCATAATGCTCAATTTTGCCATAGAACTGAAATGAAGGATAGAGCTAAGCGTTCACAAAGCGTTCACGGTATTCAGGTTCTGAACATGCGCTTCAGACCTGGAGAGAAGCGGCGTGGTCTTTCGTTTTTTTGCTGAGAAGTGAGTGGGCCCACGCACGTTCTTACGTTCATAATTATCCTATAGTAGAAAATGGCGATGATTTTACCACTCTACTGAAAGCTAAATTACAAGCTCATTGCAGTCTCTACTCCTGTGGCTGCGGTTTGAATCCTTATATGGTAGCGTAATAAATGATAGTAATAATGAAAAAGAAAGAACAAAACCTAGTTTGCGCATCGATGGACAGAATTAGCGTTGTGAGCGGGGAAATATCGCCGCCGTGTTATACTGCTCTTCACTCGGCGCTGAGCATAGCCAAAAAAAAAAAAGAGAAAATGTTTACGAATGAAGCCGCTGGAAACAATTCATTCATCTGCAGATCTAGATGTTTCTATAGGGTTCCACTAGTGTCACGTGCAAAGGCTAAGGCGCGCGGACCGATGGACGATCGTACTCCTTTTTTAGTGTCCACAGCTTGTCGCGCAAAAGCTACTGACTGGAGTTTAATTCTTATGAAATTTCGGTGGCTTGCTTAAAGGCACGTTGCAGCCAGGCAATTGCAGTCAGGCAGTCAAACAAGTCCGGCAATTGCAGATGCCGCAATTGCCTGACTTGTTTTTAAACGATACCTTAACACTTATGCATTAAATATATCAAGATTTCAAAAGGGCAATATTCGGAAAAACGCGAAGTAACATGCCGAATGTGTAGTGTGTGATTCACCGTAGCGTGCATTTTAGGAATAGTCGGGAACAGCTTGCACAGTTTAGTTCAAATAAGAAAGAATCGGCACACTGCATTGCCAATTAGCCCATTCTGTACAGGAAAATATGATAACTGAGGCTTAGAAAGTTAACGACATATTTTGTTTGGTTTAAAAGTATTTAAAAATCGGTATGGTGTTATATGTTATTATTCGATGCGGGCCAAGGTGGCGCACAGTGCGCAGTGTTAGTACAATTATCAGCAGAATTAAATGCGTACATGATTCATCCGCTGAAGTCAGTGCGTCGTAGAAATTGAAGATTGAATAATAAACATTCCGTATTTAAGTGTCAACAAATCAAAGAAATTGCATTAGGTGGCAGGTGCGTGAGCTATATTGTAATGGATTAGGCTCCGTGGCCCCATGGTAGGTGGCACTTCACGTCACGTGCAGTCTTCGCCCCGACGTGCAAAGCATAGAATGGTTTGTGCATAGAATGAATGAATGCGTAGAATGAATTTCATCAGCATAGAATGCTGGCGAATTTCGTACCTTCTGAGTTGATCGACGTGTTTGGATACCTCGATGCAACCAAAGGGCAGGTTATGAGAAATGCGATAGCCTAAGCGTCCGGCGTAACTTCTAGTTATTAGACGCGTACTTGCGTCTAAGTGTAGGAATGTGGCTGTTGTGACCGGGTGTCAAACCCGAGACTTGGTGCTCAACAGTATGGCGCAGGCACTGAGCGACGGCAATGCGCCGGACATTATACGAGTTCATTTACCCCGGAACCAGATTGTCTCACACAGTCTTTTTTTTCTGAGAAACAAGGGTTTAAATGTGCATTCATTGTTTTGTGTGGTAAACATTGTACGACCAGACACGCAGTGATGTTTTAAACGTATGTAAATCGTAATCTTTTATCAGTGTGGTTTAGACGGTGGTGCCAGTAGGAGCAGGCCTAGACTATCCGCGCCCAGAGTTACCAGATTGTGCTATTATTAGCCAAATTTGGCTACTTCTCGTCCGAGTTGACGTCACGAACTTTCTCTTGGCTATGCGGCTATTTTTGGGAGACATTTTGTTTTCTAAGTAATAACCCCCGTGCGTTTACAGCTCGTCTCTCCTATAGAGACTCTAAATGAGTTACGCGGAGGAGGGGGAGGACGCCAGACCACCATTTTACCGGATGATCATTCGAAGTTGTCCCTCGTCTACGAAAGTAGACGGCACCAAAAATGTCGGGGGGGGGGGGGGGGGGCGCTGCCAGTCACCACGTACACTGCGTTGGCGATAAATTTACCGAAGTATTGTAGTTGGCAGTTCGTTAATATTCTTCTTTCTGAGGTTCAGTCACCATCTATTTTAGCGCATTTTGTCTCGTAACCTATTGTATTGTTTCCTGTATTGTGTTACCATTGCTCATAGCTTTTATTGACTGACGCTTTTTGTGCATTCTTTTTGTGAGTGATATTTTTTGTTTGCTTTGAGAAAAGGAAAGGGCCGCATCTGTCATAAAGTCCGCACTTACCTTATCGTACATTTGCTTGCGAGCCTGCATTGCTGCGCTCTTTCAACTCCTGCTGCGAGCGCAGGGAAAGAGTGAAACGTTACATCTTGTGCCAAAATAAGTGTGCATGTATTTAAAATGCCCCCCCCCCCCCCCCCTCCTTCGCGTAAAGCCGCAATAAATCTTCGAGGTGAGTAAGCCTGACTTAGCAAATATGCCTTTGCAATTGCAAGAACAAGAAACTTTATTTAGTGTCTTTCTCGGGGCTTATGCAGTGGCTCTAGCACAAGCTTCTGGTGAAGTCTCGGCCTGCTGCTTTGTATGAAAGAAACGAATATGGAGATTTAATTGTGGGAAATAATTTATTATGGCGGGAAACGTGTCACAAAAAACAAATTTCTGGCCATTTTAGTCTACCTGAAATTTTTGCTTTTGGCTACTGTTGGGCTACTACGCAAGCCAGTTTGGTGATCTGGAATTAAAGTGATCTGGTAAACCTGTTCCCGTCTGTGACATGCTAACAAAAAGCAAAGCGCACCAAATCTCAAATAGAAAAAAAAAATAGTGCGAGTTATTATTTTTTTTTTGCCTAACGTTATAACTGTTTTTGCAGGGCCCCCTGGTGAAACTGTTTCTTCTAGCCGTTCTGACGGTGGCGTACGCACAGCAGGTAAGACCGATGACAGCAACTGTTAAGGGTAACACTGTAGACAGATGGTTAATAATATAATACAGTCATTGAGAAATAATTGAAGGCAGCCTATGTAACACATTCGCGCTTTCAATAATAACCTACCTTTTCCCGTGACCACTTGCCCTGTTAAGCCACATATCATGCTTTATAAAAAATAAGAAAAGAGAGTTTTTCTTTTTTTATAAACACTGAAAACTACATAAACGCATATGTCGATGAGTAGAACTTGTTGCTGGGCGAGTTGCTTGACATTTGAGGAAAGCATGGTTGCGCGAACAGGAAAAGAAAGACTTGGAAAGAAAAGTAGGAAACGATAGGTCAGGCGTTGAACTTATCGTTTATGTCGATCAAGAAGTATTCCTTAAAGAACAGTATTTCTTATTTTCTTCACTCACAGCCCGAAATGTTGATTTTGAAGGCGTAAGTGAGGAAGACGTTTGTAGTCCTGTGCCGCTACTTCAGAAAAATACACTCAGTGAGCTTAGGTTTATTCAATCCTAAAAAAAGTTAAAAGGAAACATAATTTCATAAATCCCCGCACTAAAAGTTGGCCGTAAATTGAAGCAAGATCGGTGAATATATTTTGGCAAGCATCCAGAATGGTAGAACAGCATGGCAATCGGGTTCTTACTTTATGCTTCCTTTATCATACTCGTCAAATGCAAAAGCCATCAAAGCGCGTTCTTGTAATGACTTATTATACCGCCTCTGTCTTGATCTTGTGCATATACCAGCGAAAGCATAAACGCTTGTAAGAGGAAGTTGTGAGCGGTTATTACCGACCTGGATCGAATGGGATAATTATGAAAGGATGCCCCTTGTTTTTGGCGGGATGTATTACGCGTTGACGCAGGCGACGTCAACACACAGCTATCACAGCGTGCACTTGTTTTTGCACTTTGTGTACACACTTGAGTCGGATAAATGACGGTCCCATCGCGGTACAGAAAGTTCTGCGTAGTGGAAGTATGCATCAGGGGGCGATGAAAAGCCGGGTAATCATATACATCTTTGTTAACCGACAAAGGCAATTTTGCTTTATTATCGATTCCAATTTTGTTTTTATATATATTTTTTTGTTGCCTCATCTATACTGTATGTGTGTGCTTTTGAAGTTATTCGATTGGCTTGCTTCGTTCTTAGTCGGCATTTGCACAAACAAGTGTGATAATGTCTTCTGAAGTGTTGTTTTCTTTCTGCAGGTTTCATAATCTCGTGCGAGTGAAGCAACCTGCAATATTTGGGAATATTAATAAGTCTCATAACGTTAACTGATAATGTGAGCTCGTGGGTTCAGAAGTTAATGCTGCATTTCATTACTTCATTTTTCTCATGGCATTCGTATTCTTCATCCAGTAGTTTATAGTTGGGAAGGGGAATAAAAAAATGTCATTTATTTTGAACGCAAATACAGAAACGACCAATCAATTATGCAGTCGAGAAATGAAATAACTAAGTGGATAAATAAATAAATAAATAAATAAATAAATAAATAAATAAATAAATAAATAAATAAATAAATAAATAAATAAATAAATAAATAAATTGTAGGACACTGTTACAGCAAGAACTTCTCACGAAATGTTACCGTATTTACCGAAAGGTCACGTAATTCCTTATCGCATATGAACTCTATACTGCTCCTAGTTTTGCTTGTGTTGCTGCCTGCCTGGAGTCCATACGTGTCGAGTGGCCATTTGAGGATTACTTCTTCTATCTTTCGAGTATTCACATGTATTAAACCCGATTTCATTTGTTCTGCTACCTTTTACTTGCATGCGCAGTGCTGTTTTGGTATTGGGCCGAACTGTTCGCAATGGAAATATGCCTTTGGGCGATGCAGCAATTTTTTTCCTTTGCCACGTGGATGTTTTCCTCAATGCAGCGATAAGCGATACATCAGACAACACGAAAGGACACAATGCCACAAATGTGGAGCGAGGAAAGAAAGTACTTCGTTTGGGTATTAAAAAAAAACAACAACAGCAAATTGAGAAGCACAATACTAAACAATTACAATATGTACACGTAAAAAATATAGCTATATAAGGTACTCCTGCATGTTGATGTAATACTTTGGTACCCCTAGAAGCTTGTTTGAGATCTATTAACATATTGTTACGTGGGAAGACGCAGACGACAAGCTATATGCAAGTATATGTACAAGTGCTGCACTTGATGATGATGATGATGATGATGATATAGATGGATGATGATGATGATGAAGCCTCAATTAATGGCACAAGCCCACTGTGGGGAATAGGTCACGAACCGGGTGGTAATATGATTGAAAATTAAAATAAATTAGTTAAGAAATAAATAAGTAATAAAAAAGGAAAATAAATGAATAATTGAAGATGAGAAATGAACCGATAATAAAAGAAATAAAGTAGTATATACTAAGTGAGTCATTCTTGCCTAGATAGGAATAGTAATATGAACTTAATAATAACATAAATACAGTAAAGGATAGACGTAAACTTGTGTAAGACGCAACAGCTCGCGCTAGCCTCCAATCGTCGTCGTCGTCTTCACACCACTGGCCTCTTCGTCATCGTAATTTCTGGTCCATTTTTGTTTTGCTTAGAAGGCAAGAGGTAGACAGCGCAGCATTAAAGCCGTTTCGAGCGTTCTCTTCAAGAAAGCGTTTGGTGAAAAGTAATCATTATAGACAGGGAGATTTAATGAACTTCCATGTTCAAGTTACTTTTGAAATACGAGCAATCGTGGGTATACTTGTAACGAATAATGACGCTCCTAGGAACAAATGCGTTCGCAATGACATTGAATATATTGGTGCGCGTAAAGATGGTAAGCGACTCTTCGGCAGCCTCCAGATTGGGTACCATTCGAGCTACGCTGAGGCACAGCCTTCCGTTTACATTCCATTTCGTCTTAGTTAGCACGCCGCAGTCTATACCCATGCAGGGCGTGTTTATCTTTCTTGGTGACATCGTAAAGTACTCGTATAATAGTATTGCCAGCGGAAACGGGTAAAAAAGAAGGTGCACAATGGAACACGCCGCTCTTCTTTTTTTTTAACGCGATTAAGGGCCCCGTGTAGCAGAAAATCCAGCGTCGGCGTTGGCGTAAGCATCGGCGTCTGGCGGAAATAGTCATGCCGAACCACAACATCCCGAACTACCCCGACCGGGCGGGCCCTGCGCGTGGCGCAAGGCGTTAGTGAAGAAAAATTGAATTTCTCAAAGTAAAATCCGTCAGAAAAATCGTAAAGTACGACTTCAACCTACCACAACCTACAGACGTGATAGCGTCGGATTGTAATTTGAATATACGAGAAAAAATCCTGATAAGCAGCCAGGGATCTTTGAATGCTATCGCGTTCCACTCTTAAAGACGAAGCTTAAGCGTCCTCCAATTCTGATGGTGTTTCGCTGCACTTTGGTTCTAGGCAACAGTGAGGGGAAATTGAATACCGAGCATTTATAAATTTTGATCGGGCCCCATGCATGTCGCAGAAGATGCGGTGTCGTTGTAAACGGCGTCCAATAACGCTATCGCGTTCCACTCTTAAAGGCGAAGATTAAGCGCGCTCAAAGTTTTTTTGCCTTTCTTTGTCTTTTTACGTTCTTTTCCCGCTTGTGCGGGTATCATATGCCTTACGACGCAGTGCTAACGAGCCCTCATTACAAAATCCGCTCCCCATTTTTGAACCGCAGGACTACGACAACTCTCCGCCCGAGCCGTACGAGTTCAAGTATGACGTGAAGGACGAAGAGGGCAACACGCAGATGCACGAACAGTCCAGCGATGGCTCAGGCACTGTTCGCGGCTCGTATGGATACACGGACAAGGACGGACTGTTCCGCATCGTCGAGTACATCGCTGACGCTAACGGGTTCCGAGCCATGATCAAGACCAACGAGCCCGGAACCAAGTCCGGAGGATCTGCTGACGCGCCCGTAGAGTCGTCCGCGCCTGATCAATAAGCTGATGCCCCGGCAAAGCGCCGTGGGGGGGGGGGGGGGGGGTGTCGTTGAAAGGGTCAAGGATAGAGGAGGCGGGGAGGGTTAGGCATTAGAATGAACAAGGGACGGGCAGTTCATTTTGTCCCTCCACCTAAACCGCGGCGTGGCGCCGACTGCGTAGCCTTCAATCTGAAAACAAGCGGAGCTCTATTTCTCGCGGCCACCGGCTTTTACTGTGCTACCTGACGGGAATGAAGCGTAGTAGTTTATGCGTACGCGTTTCTCGGTTCGCCTAGCTAAACAAACAGAGAGATACTCGTGTCTTGGGTGGGCGCGGGCTAAGCCTAACGCACGACGTTCTGGGAACCGGTTGCACTTGCTGCAAGTAACGCGTGAAGAGCATTCGCTTGCGGTTCAGCGTGCTTCAATCCGGACTGCAGGTACTCGCTCCGGTGCTTCGTCACCCAGCTGAGGTGGAGGGGCACCCGGTAGTATCCAGTCCGTGTGTCGGTAATAAATGCTGGGTGGTAGACTTGCTGGGCGCCGAAGTTACCGAGCACTACCTCGTGTCGGATGCGTTCGGAGCAGCGTTTATCACCGATGCACGCTAAAGGAGTGGTAGCAAATTGAGCGCTTTAGCAGCACTAAGGTACAGCTTTTAAGGGCGGGACTCGCCTTTCTCCGTTGAACCTCAGTGCACTGTCACGTGCCTGGCGTTTCGCGTCCAAATATGAACGAGGCTTCTTAATTTTCGAAGGAGCAGCCTGGACTTGCGTAGGGTTCACATTTTCGTACATGCTTGAAAGTGCGTTGGCTCCGTCTTCTTGCCGGTGTCGCGCTCCTTAAGACTGAGGCAGGTTTTCAAGCAGCCTGCTGCGAAGAGCTGGCGGAGTAACTATCCGAAACGCTCGTCCGATCACGAAATGCAAATGCTTTTCAACTTGGCAGGTTACATTGAATTGTTAGAGCGTTACATTTGAAAAAAAAAATGCTTGTTCGTCTTTCTGTTTTTGCTTGTAAGATTTAAGCACTACTCCTAAACGGGTTTTATTTCTCTTATTTTTGTGCTACACAGCGCGCACAGCAAGAGGAATTGTTATGTGATACACGAAGTTTGCCGTTGCGTGTGACTGCGACTGCTTTTTTTTTTGCTTCTATTACTTTTACTTTCCGTGAACGATCCGCGCGCATTAACGCCGGTCTTCTACTGCCAAATGCGACTAACCGGGACAAAGTGCAAGCTTTGCAGCTTTTTGTGTGCGTGATGTGTGTTGTCCTCTCCTCAGTGTGGTTGCCGTCAAGAGAACTTTATTTATTTATTGGCGCTTCTGTGATGTCAGTGGAAGTATACTATGTCGCTTAGATATCTGTGATGTGTGTGCCTTTAATGAGAGAAACAAAAGAGCAGTTACTGTAGCAGTAGTGCCTGCGTACTGGTTGTCGCTGTTGTGGTACGTGCTAAAGGGGTTCTTGCGGGCACAACTATTTCTTCTGCAGGATTCATGAGCGTGATCGCACCTGACGCTTCGATTTGCTACAACAGTTTGCTTGCTTATATGTTACGACCGGTTAAAAACAACGTTCGCATTACAGCATTCCAACATTCACCTTTTATGTGAGATTAACTTTGCTTTCGTTCGTTTTGTCGTGGTACTTAGTTTTCAGTGCGCCTTTGGTGAAGCAGTGTTCTGCTCTTAAGCCTGTTAGTACACCTAATAAAATCTTATTTTCGGAATGCCTTTTTGCTTTTGTGTGTTTGGCTCACTGTATATCGACTGGTTCTGCCCATGAACGAGCGCAGAAACCTGTAGAACGGCGTTGTACTGTCAATAGGTGACAATGAATAAGTTGATTAGGAAAAAGAAAGGAGCGAAAGAAAGGAGTTGTTTATACAGCTAATACAGGCAAAGAGGGATTTATCTTTAATGCGGGCTTAGAGGATGAAGGTTATTTCTGGCTGAGATGCATTTATGTGCACCAGTTGTCTTTTTTTATTGCATGAATTTAACGAGATACCGGAGCCTGTAGGCAACCACCGTCTGCTTTTTCTCTGATATAATTGTGCGCAAAGTGCTGCGACCATTACAAAACTAAAGTGAGATCACTTCCAATGTTCAACAATTACAAATTTCCCTGGGAAAATGAGATCCCTCCATATGAGTTCCGCATTTCTAACAAAACACTGGTGAGTACGGACGCAAATCCCATGAAACACATCATCCGCGGACCCCGAAGCTTGTTGCCCATGGGATCACAAATGCATACGTTCTTAGCCTAAAACTAAAAAAAAACTTCAAAATTCCCATTGAAGGGAAGTTCGATACCATGCTATTGCAAGCACAACCCTGAAAACCGACATGATATGCACGATTGCACGAGTGTGTGTGTGTGTGTGTGTGTTGTGTGTGTGTGTGTGTGTGTGCGTGTGCGTGTGCGTGTGCGTGTGCGTGTGCGTGTGTGTGTGTGTGTGTGTGTGTGTGTGTGTGTGTGTGTGTGTGTGTGTGTGTGTGTGTGTGAAAGAGCGCTCGGAAAGTCTTGCACTGCATAGGTGAAGGGAGTGCACGGAATACAAATCAAAACAAGACAAAGAAAAGTTTACGGTAAAGTTGTTCGCGAGCGCAAATTCTATACAATCCTGATGCCGGACCTCCTATTACCGAAGCTGGTGGACCAATGGCGACGAGCACTCACGAACGAAAATCTTTATGCATTCGGTCATAGTTTAGTAGCTCAAGTACACTTCACTAGAAGTTGGCTGCACAATTTACTACCTGTCAGTGTTCGTCTTCAAACTTCGATAAAAAAACATAAACCCTTCGTTCACACGTCTTCGCTAGCGTAAGAGCCTTTCGTGAATATCGGTGCGGAATCGGTTCGTAATAAACAATACCAGTCAATCTTGATGCCGGGCATATTATTAGCGCAGGCGGCTTGTCAATGACAAATACTGTGGCACTCACGACAGGAAAGCTTTGCCAATACGGACCCAGGCATCGGTGATCATCTAGACACAGCGTTAAATTTAGTCCCGCAAATTCGAAAAAAAATCAGGAAGTCACATGCGATATAAACATTCCCTAAATCCCAGACCGCAAAAGAAAATGTAAGTCACGTGGTCTTACTAACATCGCATTCAATCGCACTCACCTAGACTCACTCAGACTCACGCGCACTTAAGTGCAATAGGGGAACGGGGCTCATTTAGATTCAAGCTGACTAGATAGGTGTAAGTGCAAAGAAGTACGCACACCCGTGAGTGAGCGTGAGTTCGCCAGAGTGAGTCCGTTATTCAGTGCTCAATACCATGAGTGTGAACAGGAGTGAGTGCCGTTCAGTATAAATGTGTGTTAGTTGGAAAGCAGTGTATGCCAGAGAGTGAGGGGACGGAATTATGACCATGAACGAGTACGCATGAGTGAGAGAAGATGAGTGTACAGGTGAGAGCACGGCAGCAAGCGTGAGAAAATTTGAGTGTGAACGCGACTAACACGAGCTCTGATGTTGCTGTGAATCAGTGATCGTTAGAGTGAGCTTGTGATACAAACGACTTGGAAATCTGTGAGTTCGAATTAAGTGGGCGATTCCCGAGCTCGATTGGAATTTGAGCCCACTATTCCGTTTGTAATACTGTCTTCGCAATTCTGTGAATATGAGTGAGCCTAAATGAGTATGAATCCGTTAGTCTAAGTTGACCAGCTTGAGTAAGAGCCTGGATCAGCAAAATTTTTGTGAGCCCAAGTTTGAGTGAGCAGGGCTGAGCAGAATTCTGGCGAGTCGGAATTCGAGTCAGCCGTGCAGAGAGAGAGAGAATAAACTTTTATTCTGGGCAAGGGCAGTCTGCGCCCTAGGTGGGCGTCCTCCTTATTCTAGGTGGCCGCAGGCCCAGGCCATCTCCCGTGCCCGTTCAATGAGGCTTCGCTGTCTCTGCGGGTCCGGGTCTGATAGCTTGGCCTCCCACTGGTCTTCAGTTAGTGTGTGAGTGTCTATGGTGCCATGTTTTCCGACACATCCTAATACTATATGGCATGGGGAGTCTCGGACATCACAGTACGTGCAAAAGTATGAATGCTGGGTAGGCGAGATTCGGTAAGATAGAATACCGTGGACGTAGCTGTTGTTTTGCAGTTTCCTGAGGATTACTGCCTCTTCCCTAGTTAGGCTGGTTTGAGTAGAATTTTTGTTAGTCTGAGTCCCAGTGAGGGGGAAGGTGGGGGGGGGGGGGGGGGGGGGGGCTCGGCAACGGGTCTATAAAGGTATATTTCTTCAGAAAAATTGAATGACAAGCTCAATGCTGGAAATGAACCTCCGTCTCCCACGTACGGCACAGAAAACTGGTACAGCAAACCGATTCTCTAACCAACAGACAATTATTGCATTCTTGCTATATGAGAAAAAAGAACAGTAGCTCTTTAGAATCAGTTATGTTCAGGTACACACTTATTTAATACTCACGCAGGCAAACACATGCATCTAACAAAGACATCCACTCAGGCTGCGGCTGTTGACCCGCGTGTAGACTAAATACATAAGTCCTTTGTCCCCCCCCCCCCCCAAAAAAAAAAATTAAAAAAAAAATCGATTTCGTTGATCGCGGGGTTTCCGCATGTCTATCGCACATCCTATATTTCCAGAGACTGTCTCGGCCAATTATTACGGCCATGTCATGTGAGGGATCTACAGGATTTTCAAGGCAAAAACCGAACTGAGAATGGTGTTCACGAACATCTTTCTTGAGGCTTCTTTAAAGGACGTCCCAGTTATACGTATAAATGTGGACATAGTAGACATAGTAGCATCTCTTCAGTCTACGTAGCAATGTTCTGTAGTTTGTTCAAGTGGGCATAACACAACGTTAGCACAACCGGCCATTTGTTGAACATGAGACAGCAATCTCTCACCTGCAACCATGTCGTAATTGGGAGGGTTGCTGCGTGCATTCTGAAGAAAAAACTATTTAGCCTGAAGTGGAAAGTGTATACGTTCGGCAGACACATTTGAACGCATCTTGGCCTCCACAGTGGCAAGGCGAGCCGCCTGTGTGTTAAATGCGAGACTTTATTTCCCAATACCCGCCGCGGAAGCCGAGTACATAGACGTTGCAACTGAAATTACTAGAGGAAAGTCTGGAGCTGCGATCGCAGATGTTGCCATGGGAACTATGGTTAGTGCATGGATTTGGCTGATTTTGGGGCTTCATACGTCCTTGTCGATTTGTTTACTATGCTTTATCTGCCTTTATTGGCTTAAATTTTGAAGCATTCCTATTTTTATAAACGCAGAAGGTAATAAGACTGTGCGTACATCGTGAGATTTATAACACAATATTTTGTCAGAAATGATCACCTTACAATGTCACAAGGACCAAGTTTACGCAAGTCCATGTATAACCATCATTTATATGCTGTCTGAACCGTCATGCTTCCAACCCCCATACACATTAGAGTCAAAGTTCCCTCTATTAATTTTGGTAGGACATTCATATCAGGCCCCGCGCACTCTTCAAGTTCCAGCAATCGCCACAGAGGGCGGAAAATTAATCACGGCACGGGTCGGCATAAAGCGTCGAAGTGGAGCTGCTGTCATATGGTCGCATACATTGGTTTGTCTTTTTCTTTTGCTA
Organism: Dermacentor silvarum; assembly: GCF_013339745.2. Taxonomy (NCBI): domain Eukaryota; kingdom Metazoa; phylum Arthropoda; class Arachnida; order Ixodida; family Ixodidae; genus Dermacentor; species Dermacentor silvarum. The sequence continues at coordinate 84,760,571 of NC_051161.1, forward strand.
GGGGAACTGAACACGGATGAATGTTTGACCTATAAAGGTAGACATAGTAGGCGACAAGCATAGATAACATGACATCGCTCACAAAACAAGTATAGGCAATTGCTTTTATTGGACTTGTGGTATTGAAGTATGGGCTTGATGGCTCCAATCAACGTTTTGAGAACCCACTGAGATGCGATAATCAGAACCCCGTTGGTATCGATTGCATTACGGGCCGTTTACTGATTCTAACTGTACGGGACTAATGTTTGCGTACTGGGCGGTCGTTTCCTTTGAGCAGCATCATGTAGGTTCGTTTTAACGCAGGTTTATTTTCATAAGAATAATATGTCAGTCAGTTTATGCGTCCGAATTTCGATACCGGCGGCTACCATGCGAATGTGTTTAAGACGGGGAATTTTATCAGCTTCTGCGTTGCACTGGAATAACGGCTGCAAGTGACTTACCGCGTCTGGCCGCGTAATGACGTGTTGCTTGACGAATGAAAAAAATTTGCCGCGTATCTGCGTGCTTCGCTGCAAATGTCGTCGAAAGACGATAGTCTTCTGCCGGCCGTACTACATTAGTGCTGGTCTGATCCGCGGCCACCCGTGATGCTGTTCTCGTACCATTTCCGTCCTGGCATGAAGGTTTGCTTGAACAGATTTCATTTTACCGCATTATTTCATCAAGCGGCCATTTATGTTCTGCCCTGCCTCAGACAGCGCTTCCTTTATGTTGAATCGGCCGCATCTGGCTGGCATTGATGAAATTGAGGAGGCGCTGCGTCAGACATGGACGCCATCTGGCAATACATCGGGAAACATGAGCTTGTGCAGAGGGTTTCCTTCCTCCGTGGCAGAGGGCGCTCGTCGGCGCGCAGTCGGGGAACGTCGTTCGTCGGCGCGCATAGCATGGCATTTTCAGCGCAGCTTAAGAAACTAGGGTCTTTAGAGTTACACATCTATGTATTTTCTATTAAAGGAACACACCTCCTAATACTTACCTAGTGATGTTGCGCCTCAGATATGCGTAATATTTACTTTGTGATCGATAACGTTCACAAGTATGAACAGCCGTACAAGTTTAAGTAGTGTGGGCGGTAAGCAAGTGGTCCAACTTTGGCCGGGTGGCTGAATCGGGTGACAGACAGACAGACAGACAGACAGACCAAATTTTCAGCGTTTAAGTTCCCCAAGAAAGACTATCGTCTTTAAAAGTGATAGCTAGCGTGAAAATTCATCGCTGGAACCGAGCGCAGTCTGCCTGGAGAGTACACACGAAAGCGGGTTAACCTTGCACACCAAGGGCGCGCGCACCTGGTGAGTAAAAACGCACTGCTTCACATTTTCAACACCGAGTTTCTTTGCGTGCGAGGCGGGTAAAGGAGATTCCTGTAGTCATTTTTTAAGCTTGCAGCTATACAGAAGCGCATGTAGTGGATTCCAACGCCAGTTCCTAAATCTCTGTAATTCTCTCACATGTGTGGAGAATAATAATAATATGTTTGTTACTCCTGAAAGGCAAGTCAAACAAGACTCTTGTTATTTTGCCACGTTGCTAAAATTTTTATCATGAAGTTCAGTATATATATTAACTAGCTTTGCCTGTTTCTGCATAAATGAGCCACCACAATAAAATTATTGCTAAATGTACAGTCGTCATCACTATGAAATGGAACACCTAATTTTTTAATACACCCGTTGAGGTTAAACACACACGCCTTCAATAAAAGTGTTCCATGATAATATAAGTTCATCAGGAAAACTAACTGTTAAGTATCAAGTTCCTAGATTTGAACTAATGTATAACGAGTTATCGTAGTTAAAAAAAAATTCGCAGTTCCCTTTCATATTGGTGACGACTATACTTCCAGTGATACATTTGCACTTGAGACATAATAAAATGACTGCGTTTATTACTAGTACAACAGAGAAACAATTGTAATCTAACCGAGGCTTGACTAAACACAGCACAGACGACACCACTGAGAGAAATTCATACACTGAAGAGTGTTGTGCGCGTGCTTTCCTTCGATGCAGTGTTGTCGCGTACACTGTTCCTAGTCAGATATAAAAAAAGATCTCACCCATGCTTCTACCATAAAAATTGAGGCTGTTTTTGTCCTTCCGACCACAGCCTCCAAGACAATGCTCACATTTGTTCACGCCTTTGGAGGCTATTGTCTCGGGACGTACCTAACGTCAACAGTGAATCTGTTGCTACAGGAAGTAACCTCAAGGGCCAAAATCCTCACAAATTGTGTTTCGGAACACTTCACCTATAGAACTTTGATTTGTTCATTTAATGGAATGATATTTGTTTTACCATTTTTTTCCTACATGTTTGTCATAGATGGACAAAGGGAGATTATTGGTCTGCAAGCTGCCCACAACGAGCCCCATGAAGCTTAACGGTCACTATAATGACAACAGGTCCTCTTGAACTCCCTGTCTCACCATGATCTGTTTGCATGTTTTCCACGTGGATAGTGGGCCCTATGCAGGAAAGCAGCGGTCTACAGTTTTGTATTATGCAAAACAGAAAACCTCAAATTTGACATACAATATAACTTGATTTTAGTGACAATGTGTGGCAAACGCAGAAGTAACATGTCGAGCCCTGACTTTTTGCAGCGAAGCTGTATATGGCTAGGTTCTGGCGGATCGCGTCCGCGGACAAAAGGACGCGTAGAACAATTTTCGGCGTCGAAAACTCGCGTCTCGTTCCCTAGGTATATACCGAAATTGGCATGAAAGGGTACGAATGTATGACTAACATGACTGATAGGTGATGACATCAATAAAATCACATGCTCGCGAGTTACGTTACAATTAATGATAATAAAATCACGTGTGTCATATACCCGAATTGGATATACGGGTATGAGCCAGGAACAAGAAAGAAAGAAAGAAGAAAAGGAAGGAAGAAAGAAGAAAAGGAAGGAAGAAAGAAAAGAAACAAGGAAAGAAACAAAGAAGGAAAGAAAGAAATCACATGGGCTCATACCGAGGCCACACATTTCAGCTTCTCTGGTCAAGCATCTGTACGGGTGGCATGGGCGGTGAATTTTTTTTCTTTTCTAGTCATTACAACTGCGACGACCAGAACAGAAACAAGGTAGCAAGCTCCTACTCGCTTATGCACGAACTCTACCATCTGCTCTCTGCAAATCAGTTGGACGGGCAAAGTCAGAAAGTGTCACGTTCTTCCTCAGAGCCATAATTTTAAAATAAAAATGCAAAGAATTTTTAAAAAATGCTCAATGCAATTTTGAAGAAATGACACCTCATGGTGACTGAATCCTTGACAGTAACTTTTACATGCTTCACGAATGGTCTACATGAAGTCAATAACTAGCTAGCCCTTCACTTAAATGTAGAGTTGCTGGAAAAGGCAAGCTCACACAAGCAGCCTATTTCACATTTCACAAACATGCCAAATCATTGAGACCAATTCCTGTTCCTCTTCAAGCAGCAAGTGATAAACTTAAGCACAACTGTTCCCCCCAAAAAAGCTTTTGAAATGTACTCGGAGAATAGTAAGTTTGGCTGAACATTCAGCCAATCAACAGTGGATGAGCAAGGGAAGCCTCTGTGTGGGAACTTGTCTTCGTTACGGCCCTCACAAACATGTTGCTTGTTGAAACGATCGCTCTAGGCTAAGGTCTCCCTTGTTCACCTACTGTTACTCAATTGAAGCGTTCGTCTCCGTGCAACCTATTTGCCCTGCTTTACTACATCGACCCAGATTGTTTTCCCATGTGATAGCGTAAATTGCGTTTTCCGAGGATCTGCGAGCATTAATTGTGCTTGCTTATGCGTTTATTTATCGTCCTGGTTCTATTAACAGAATATTTGTAGAAGTCCCTGTAGGCACTGTTGTCTCCATGACGTGCTTTGCTTTCCTATGTAGTACACCCTTCTATCAAAGCCTTACTGCCACACCTGAATACTATATGTGCAGCAGAAATATCAAGAGCAGAGAATTTGTGCTCGAAAATTCAGCATAACGTTTTTTTTTCGTTACACTACCTGCCACTCGCAATGTGTTATGAAAGGAATAGAACATTGCAGCTCGAGCTTATCATGCGGACACTGCTTCTTCGCCGACCACTTTTACGTTTGTTTTTTAATCAAGCTTAAATCTATAAACGCAGACAGTATCCGTATAGTGTAAAACACGACAAGCAGCACTGTATGCTAGTATGGTATGAGGGCAGCCCAGCATAAATATCATTGTCTGAAACTCCGTTCTCCCTTCTTTAAACGGCACACCCAGCGCGATAAAAAAATCGCACAATTTCAGATTTCAATTCCGTTAAATAGATTGATATCTGCGTTTATGTATGTTTCAAACTCAGTAATTGACATCATTAAGTCCACATAACATGTATGAAGATTGTGTTCATGTACTGACTCATTCACCATTGACAATAAACAATGCAATTTTACTTGTCTGAAGTGTGTTTCTTACCAGTTGAAACTTCTCGGTCACCTGGCGACATAATGAAAATGTCTGATAGTCATGTTAGAGTGCCGTACACGTGAAGGCCGCCCAGACAGCGCTAACAAAGCGTCCAATATCAGTGAGCGAGCAGCACGACAAGCCCTACTATAGGTACCACCGCAGCGGCCTTATTGCCCACTACGTAATGATGATGATATTGGTTTAAAAGTTTTTTAAAGGTGTTCCATGACTTAAATTAGGGGGTTTTACGTGCCAAAACCAGTTCTGATTATGAGGCACGCCGTAGTGGGGGACTCCGGAAACTTAGACCACCTGGGGTTCTTTAACGTGCGTCTAAATCTAAGTACAGGGGTGTTTTCGCATTTGGCATGACTCTCAAGGTGTTCTTTGACTCTATGGACATCTGGCTATGGAGTGGTGCTGCTGAGCTCGAGGCCACAGGTTTGAATCCAGCCACGGAGGTCACATTTCTATGGAGACCAAATGCAATATAAGCTCGTGCATCTGTATTTATGTGCACTTTCATAAATCGCAGGTGGTCTAAATTAATCCGGACACCCACACTATATATATAGCGTGGCTTATTAGAAAACTTTGGTTCTGGCTCATAAAACCGCACAGTATATTTTAACTTATGCCCTAATATTGAGAACCAACGTCAAGAAGAACGCTGAGACAATGCCTGAACATTTTGCCGATGTGAGGTGAAGGGTAGCGAAAGTCTGACGCATGAAAATTTAGGTAGCGTTTAAAACATGGCAGTCATGACGTGTTTCCGGCTTGTGCAATAGCTTCCGGCGCCTGCAGGGGAGAAATACATGGTCTCCGAGATTGGCGTTTAGTACTCTGGAGAGCCTGTGCCGTAGGCCTGCTTTAGACACAACCTGTTAAGAAAACGAGGTACCAGTAGTTATTTGCAAAGCTCAGAATTAAGCCTGAATTGTAAAGCTACATGAACCCCCTAACATGCGACCCATATAAACCAAAGGATTACTTATTGTCACGAACACACAGAAAACACCGGATAACAGCTGTATAACGCTTTAGACCACTCGCCTAAGGAATCTTTAGAAAAACCCATATTAACTGACCGCCGTTTAAAAAAAACCTTTACCGCATGGTCTGCCATAATATGATAAAATAAACGCGTGCAGTCCTTTTTCGTGAGGAACCTGGATAAGTCACATTCGGAACTTATCGTCGATAATTAGCGGTTCGCCGTGGGTGGTGGGCCCGTATCTCGGCACCTCTAAGCCCTTTGTCTTTTGCGGCTTTTGACCCCCACCGCAGATGAGGAGCATCCGCTGCAGACGCGGATACAACGAAATAACCAACGATGAGACACCGACACATAGAATGACCTACGATACAGACGATATTTTGTGCACACATACAAAGGCACGTGGCGCATGCAAAATATACAAGGCCCATAAGCGAATTGTAGAATTGAAGAATTGTACTTCGTTGTTGTACTTCTGGTCTAAACGTCTTCGCAGTGCGATAGACGTTTAGCGCAAACACGAATCAGAATATTTATGCATTAGCATCAGGCACGCCTCCACTACTAGTTCGTGGATTATTTGGTTCTTAGAAAAAAAAAAAAAAAACTTCCTGAAACATTCTCAAAGGTAATGTTTAAAATGCCTGGGTAGACTTGAGCGTGCCGATTTTTTAATTTTTTTTACAGCAGCATAGTGCACTCTTAGGCGAACATTAAGACAGCGCCTGTCTCGCTTGTACCACACTTTTCCGCACGATAATGGCCTGAGGTTTACAACGCCCACAGATCAGGAAACAAACTGCCAAGTGTGTGCGGCAGTTCGGCGGCAGTACAAGACTAAGCAACAGCTAAAACATTTATACTCGCGTTTGCAGCCCGCTACTAGCCGTGTAGGGCTATAGATCACTCCGTGTAAAAGTGAAGTGTGTATCAAGCCAAGGTTTCCTGCGCCATTGCTGATCGCACGTGGCAGTGTATCTTTGCTGGCAGCCACGAAGGAACGCCCATGCGTATAAGGAATACGTCGGGGGCAAACCACATAAAGGATCCAGCAGAGCATGCGTTCATCGGCAGTTAGGCGGCGGCGCAGGTCTGAACAACAGCGAGAGATTCTGCTCTTGCTTGTGCAGGTAAGGTGAATTTGTTTTGCTATAAAAAATTGCGGCAGATCTGGCCAACGCACCTTGTTGGAATCTACATACAGCGAAGCTTTGTTTAAATACATGAATGGTGCTAAAGCATGCGTTCATTTCTGTGTTATTGCAATGTCAGAGCAGGGTCATATCGAAGGCTCTCGCTCACATCAGATCATCAGCTTTATGAGCTGTCGAAACGCAGCCCCTTCGCATCTGCTCGGGTGCGCGCGCTTGAGCTCTCGGGCACCTGTGCTACGCAATGTGACACATGGTGATCATCTCAAGAAGCAAGTTTGCGTTGTCCCGATAGAAGTATAGGTCCGATTGTGGCCTAATACAAAAAACCCCAAAACGAAACAATAAATACGCAGCGTTTTTCGCCTCGCCTAGTGGTTAGATCATCGGTCTGATGTGCTGGGGTACCGAGGTTCAATCCCATCATCGGGCACGTAATTGAATACGTTTTTAGGTTTGAGTTATTCGGCAAAACAGTAGCAGCCCTCAGAAGCACAAGGACATGATTTTTTTTTGCAAACACAACAAATATAGAAATGCTGGCTTAGCTGAAGAGATGAGGAAATAAAGGAAACAAGGTAAAATTCGAGATAAAGAAAGTACTGAGAGATACTGTCAATAACGTAAAAAAGTGACACCAAAAAGCTATGGGAGGAAGTAAAAAAAGATTAACGTCGCAGAAAAAGCAGGTTTCACATCTGAGCATAGGAACAAGTGCATCAGGTGACGTGTCATGTTGCGAAGCAGCAACCACTCTGAACGGGTATTTTGTGACCACAGTGCCAACTGCATTGACGCCAATGCACCAGTGTCTTCCTGTGTCGTAAACTGCTTGAAAATGTATGTATATGTATGCATACCTACGCTTGCCAACGCGGCGTTTATTGTGATAACAATTATGTGGACACTCCAGGCGCATGTCTGCCGTCGGCGTCGCCGTGAGGTTCCGTATAAAGTCCACGGGCGATAACATCGTAGCCGCTCGCCATATGCTCTATGCGCGAGTGAAAGCGCGTGAGGGTGAGCCGGCGATCGCGAGCGGCTCAATCTCCCGCACGCAAGCCAACGAAGCGGGAAGGAAGCGCTGCGTCTTCCAGGCGCGCGCAGCGCTCCGGAGGGAGGGTAAGGGGAGGGGGGAGGGGCGTACTACGCCGCGCACTCCCGCCCGGGCGGCTGTCCGTAAAAATGAACTCTTGTTCCACCTACTTTTTGAACAAAACGCTCTTTTATGCAATGAAGCACAAAAGTAACTGAGCCGCCCATGTATTTCTTCCACACTTTGGGAAATATTATCTCAAAACTGGTGTCATCCTGCAGATTCATTTCAAGTGGATATGTCTTGCCAACTCACCGGCTAGAATTCGCGAATTGGTATGTGCCGCGAAGTGACAATTAAACCAGGTAATTAGTGATTTTTTGTTAATTAGTTGAATATAAGTTTTGATTTATGGTGACAGTAATGTCCGCCTCTTCGAATAATATAGCTCATGGACAAGAATTATGCTATCTGCCACAGGCCATTTTTAAAAATTCCGGGAAACTCAGGAAGTGATCACCCCATATCAGTGGCGTAGCCAGAAATTTTGTTCGGGGGGGGGGGGGTGGGGTGAGGTTGCAGCGCGGCCTCCTCCTTATAGAATTTGTCGAGGGATCAAATACATGAATAATAACTGCATTGCCAATGCCATTGTATATTAGATGCTGCAAACGAATTATTGAACGCTACGCACTGTCAAGTAAAATGTGTATTTTTTCATAAAAGAATATATTCGTATGTCCTAAAAATTCTCTCAGAAATAACTGATATCAATGCGGCCGCGTTTTTTTTTGTCTATTTAATAAGGAAAGAAAATATAACACGGACATTAGAACTATATGTGTTCGAAACCGAGAAAGCAGTGTATTCAGATGATATGAAGAACGCAAAGGCCATCTAATGAATAAGTTGAGGACAAATATTTTGATGAATCTTCGTCATTCAAGAACCTTGTTTGCATTTTTGTACATATGCAACGGCCAGGAAAAAATCTCAATGAGGCTGCCCCTCGTTGCAATAGATTGCGCAGGAGCAGCTGTTACCGGTCGTAAACTTGCGCACAGTAAACTTTGCGCATAGCAAGACAGATGATCTAGGCAAGAACAAAACTATGATCGCAGACATCGTGATATGTACTCGGGCCATGCAGCGGTCGCGACAGCACCATACAGGTAGAATAATAGAGGAATAATGCAGAAATCAGTACGAAAATGTGTAATTTAACTGCCTGCACAGCGGCAACAATTATTCTGCACCCAAAATTAAAGGAGGGTTTGCTTCGTTTAAAAAAAAAAAGAAATAAAAGCAGGTAGCTAAAAAGGAAAGAAAAGGACAAACGAAAGCCACAGATGATGCGGCAAGTGACTACCCAATATCCGAGTATATTTTTGGCAAACGCATCGTGGGCCGGGCTTTCAATGAGCAAGGTCGGTCAAAAATTGGTTATTGATGTCCTCGTAATTTTCGTATTCGCATGATAATTTTGATCATGATGCTAACTGCTAGAATAAACGGCTAAAATTTCTGCGGTTTTAAAAGATAACGAACAGTCATACGTTTTCATAATTACGAGCTTATGTACCTGAATGAATAGAGCTTTTTACTTGCATTGATTTTTGCTGCTTCGCTATCTAAAGGACAAACTTCTCTAGGCGGGGAAGTTGAGCGAAGCGGTCAATGACTTCGGACACGTTGATGCCGACGTCTCTGTGGGCGTATAGAAGCACCAGTCTAACCATACGTTCCACAGACATTGTAGAGCGCAAGTAGTTTTTTAGTAAACTCTTGTAAAAAAAATATTCTCTGTGCGCTGGCAGTGGTCACTGGAAGGGTGACTAGAATCTGGAACAGTTGTACACATTTACATAGAACCTGCAGTCGCAATGAGAGATGGGCATCTATTCCGGTGCTAAAACCTAAAACACTCCCTCGATGTCGTTGCATACTTGTTTAGGTACTTTGCACAACAGTAGGCTGTTCGATTCCGGCGATGACCGTCGTTTCGTCAGCAAGTACGGGAGAAGCAGCCTGCTTATGCAACTAGGCTTTCTTTGATAATTTTGCCACAGATTTCTATAATTTGGTTTTGTGCATCTGGGCTTAAATACGAGGCATTACTGGGGCAACTTTCCAAATGGTTCTTCAGATATGTATCTCCACAATCAGCTCGCATGCGAATAAGCGCTCTGAAAATACCTGTATTTTCAGGGGGGCCTACGCTTGAATCCATAGGGCCACTGTCCCTGTGGCCAACGAGAGCCAGACCTTGTAGCCCGCAAAAAAGAATTTCCTCAATAATAGGCCATTTTCTAACTTTCTCCTGTTTTCTCCAAATTTACTTTGCCTGCCTGGTCCAGCTGATCGATCACATTGGGCTCGCGTCCTGAAAATGGTTGGAGAAAATTAGCAGCTGCTAGCTCACAGTCATGGTAATATTTAGTATTTTCGTGTGTGTGGAACATTGCGAGCGCGTGCTTTCATTCTGGAACGGCTTGGACACGAGGGCTCCAGTGCACGCATGTTGGTCCAAGTTTATAACAGCATTAACCCCATAAAGTTCCAGAATTGAAAATCTTTTGAAGCACGCCTTTGGAAATGTCAGTGCACCTTTCGCGTCAAAAGTTATGAGAACTTTACACCCTAAAATTTCGGAATTGAAATCCATGCGCTCCGTAGATTCCGCGGCCCCTGCGAGATGCCGCAACGCGCCTGCTCGCTATCGAAAAGCCCTTGAAAGTTTGTGCTCGGATGGGGCTCCTTGCGTTACGTGACCCCAGGCACCACGAAATCCAGCCCGAGTTTGCAATGTTCGTGCCGAAATGTCTTTCGAGCGTGAAAAAGACATTGTAGACAGATTGCAGAATGATTGAACATAGCTCGCCTACACGAACATGTCGCAGCCTATGACACTAGACACCTGAACAATGGAACATTCTGCACTCAAGAACGAATTAGGTCAACAAATGCTTCGACATACGTACACTCCGACTTACTCATACCTCGTCTTACGAGAAATAGGCCTTCTGTCCTATGCAGCCTGCACAACTACTTTCAGTCAAACTAATCCTTGTTGTTAATGAGTTTGTTTATGCAATACTGTACGACTTTTCGCCCCTTTATTTGCTTTAGTTTATGCTGCACTGAATATAGTGCTATGTATGTTTTTTTCCTATTTTCGTATAATAAGGCTTTCTTTATGTAATCTATAATGCTCATGATAAATTCAATATTCCTGTTAATGCAGACTACTGTTTTTCTAATTGTTAAAGTGTATTACTACCTGTCTCGTATACACATTTTTTAAATTGACACCTTCCCATCTGTTTACTCACATGTGAGCGCCCCGCCCCCTCTGTTGCCTTTGATGGGTCTTTGGGCTGGTCAGTTGCCTGCGTGCAACTTTTTATTCATAACCCCACCATGTCATTCTTTTCATGGGAAGTAAATTATTATTATTATTATTATTATTATTATTATTATTATTATATATTATTTATTATTATTATTATATATTATTATTCTGGCATCTGTGGTAG